>NC_048563.1:5674422-5974422 GCF_902806685.2 Maniola hyperantus
GTCGGGTAATCTTAACCGACGATCACAGTTGCCGTTAAACTTGTTAAACTTACCACCTTGTTTTTTTTTAAATAGAAATTGCGAGAAATCGAGCTGGCGCGTCACCTGATGTTAAGTGATTACCGCCGCCCATGAACATTTACAGCACCGGAAGAACTTTCGGGAATTTGTTGGTTGGGTTTTTGCATGGGTATAGTTTTTTAGTAAATATACTTGTCGCTATGACAAGTGTCACCGCATCCCTGACATGATGTCAGAGACTTTTGACAGTCAGAAACAACCATAGAGCAGAAACAAAGAGGAGTTGGCCTAAGCAACTGTGCACTGTGATTTTCAACTAGGTCCTGACGTCATCACTGTGGGCGGGGCCTTAGTTAGTATGCTGTCTGCGTTCGTCAGGTTCACATATATTGAGACTCGTATTATCGGTGTGTTTTCGCGTTTTTAAGAACAAAAGGATGAAGTGTTGTGTTTTATCGTGTCAAAGTTATTCAGACAGACGTTCTGATGCTATGAATGGTATCACATTTCATTTGTAAGTAATTTTATACGTAATTTCTACACTTATTGACATCTAGTGTGAGATAGCTGAACTATGTAGTGACATCAATATATCGATGTTAGGTCGCTAAGCGAGTAGTTTTGCTACTAACCCGCAAATGGAAAATTGAGAAGTGGGCGGCGTTCCACAACCCCTCACCCCGCAAAATGTCACTCGATATTTCATAGGGAAATCTTAATACAACATCTCCTCTTTGTTTCTGCTCTATGGAAACAACTGACAAGGCTGCAGTCACCAAGTAATTCTTCCCAACAGTGGAAGGAGCCAATGCCATCTTGCGCAAGTTAACACTGACACCAGCTCTAGTCCAAGTGTTCAGTGGGCATGGCGGGTTTTCAGAGTACCTGCACAGGTTCAAGTGCAAGGAAGGTCCTGGCTGTGTCTGCGATGACAGTGGCGATGAGTCGATTGTACATCTACTCATCGACTGTCCGCAGCACAGCAGAATACGTGAGGACCTACACCAGCAAATCCGAATAGAACTGTGCAGGGGCTCTATCCCCGCCATGGGTATAGTTTAAGACCTGGAGAGTGACATAGGCTACTTTTTATCCCGGAAAATCAAAGAGTTCCCACGGGATTTTTAAAAACCGTAACCCACGCGTACGAAGTCGCAGGCATCAGCTAGTCATTTAATATTTCGGATGGTCAAAGCTCAAGGCTACTTGATAACACGAATGTAACAACGTCATCTGAGTTATCAGAAATACCTAAGTACCTCTGTTTATTACGACGATTGAAATTGAAGTTGAGCTATTGAGAGCCTCAATAGCTCAACGGTTAAAGGAGCGGACTGAAATCCGAAAGGGCGCCGGTTCAAACCCCACCCGTTGCACTATTGTCGTACCTACCGACCTATTCCTAGCACAAGCTTAACGCTTAGTTGGAGAGGAAAGTCATTTAACATGGCTAATATTCTCTTAAAAAAAAAATCCGTTTTTAGGATTCCGTACTTCTAAAGGAAAAACCAGCCAAGTGCAAGTCAGGCTCGCGCAACGAGGGTTCCGTACTACAGTCGTATTTTTTCGACATTTTGCACGATAATTCAAAAACTATGATGCATAAAAGTAAATAAAAATCTGTTTTAGAATGCACAGGTGAAGACCTTTCATATGATACCCCACTTGATATAGTTATCTTACTTCGAAAATTGAAAATACTAATTTTTAGTTCATGACCACAATTTAATTTTTTTGTGTGATGTAACCACAAATTCACAGTTTTCAGATTTTTCCCCGAATGGCAGCTATAAGACCTACCTACCTGCCAAATTTCATGATTCTAGGTCAATGGGAAGTACCCTGTAGATTTCTTGACAGACCGACAGACAAACAGACATCAAAGTGATCCTATAAGGGTTCCGTTTTTCCTTTTAAGGTACGGAACCCTTCCGGAGACAATATAGTAATTATAAATCCTAAATTGCCCATGTAGGGAATCAAATCCGGGACCTCCCATTTGTAAGACCGCAGCGCTTAAAACTGCGCCAGGGAGGTCGTCAAACACCACCACCAATAGCCTATCACCACTTCTGTCATCTGTTATAAGTCCCGCAAATTGCTAATGCTCGTATGGCCGCCATTTTAGTGACATCAGCACTAGACTGAAGTTTCGAGTTGATGGTATATTTTTATTTCGGCTGACGTCAAAATGACGTCATTTCGATGTTAATGAGACATGGTTCCAGCGCAATAGCAATTTGCGGGACTTATAGTACAACGACACAAGTATACCTACTTAATCAAAATCAGTCTAAAACCAAACATAATCGATAGGGATCAAAAATTATCTACACTTTTCACTTAAACCGACCCCTCTGTATGCAACTGACTGACGTTTGATGTAACGACACCGACACCGACACGACACCGGCACGCGACCGGCACGTGACCGACACGTGACGAAACTGTGCATCTCGTTAGATTAAAGAGGGTGGTATTGACTATGGATAAGGCTAGGTACCTACAATCGTGCATGAAAGTTTTTTGACTTCCACTTAAAAAGTAAAATAAGTATAACTCAAAATAAGTTTATTTTCTCTTATCTAAATCTAATTATATAAAAGGAAAAGCTGGCTGACTGACTGACTGATTGACTGATCTATCAACACATACGGACGGATCGGGCTAAAATTTGACATGCAGTTAGCTATTATGACGTAGACATCCGCTAAGAAAAGATTTTTTAAAATTCAACCCCTAAGGGGGTAAAATAGGGGTTTGAAATTTGTGTGGTACACGCGGACGAAGTCGCGGGAATAAGCTAGTAGGATATAAGTTCAGGGGAGTATCCTATTTTATTAGTTTTATTAAAAAACTGGTCAATCCAGATAGAATAATGTAGGGTTCCGTGGGTAATTGCTAAAAAAAATATGGTCATTATTTCTCAAGTGGTAGATAGGTTCTTAGGGTTCCGTACCTCAAAAGGAAAACGGATCACTTTGTTGTCTGTCTGTCTGTCAAGAAACCTACAGGGTACTTCCCTTTGACCTAAAATCATGAAATTGGGCAGACCAGGTAGGTCTTATAGCTGACATTCGGGGAAAAATCTGAAAACCGTGAATTTGTGGTTACGTCACACACAAAAAATGAAATTGTGGTCAATTGGTCATGAACTAATAATTAGTATTTTCAATATTTGAAGTAAGTTAACATGAAAGGACTTCACCTGTGGATTCTAAAACAGATTTTTATTTATTTTTAAGCATCATAGTTTTTGAATTATCGTGCAAAATGTCGAAAAAATACGACTGTAGTACGGAACCCTTGTTGCGCGAGCCTGACTCGCACTTGGCCGATTTTTCCTTTTCAAAAACATAGTAATTTTAAAATACATACTTATTTAACTTGCGGAGGTATACCATATAATTTTTTATTATTATTCAGATACAAGTTAGCCCTTGACTGCAATCTCACCTGATGGTAAGTGATGATGCAGTCTAAGATGATAGCGGGCTAACCTGGAAGGGGTATGGCAGTTTTTATTAAACCCATACCCCTTTGGTTTCTACACGGCATCGTACCGGAACGCTAAATCGCTTAGCGGCACGGCTTTGCCGGTAGGGTGGTAACTAGCCACGGCCGAAGCCTCCCACCAGACAATCTCCATGTGTTCGAGGGGGAAATCAAAAATTTTTCGACACTTATTTGGGTTCCGTACCTCAAAAGGAAAAACGGAATCCTTATAGGATCACTTTGTTGTTTGCCTATCTGTCTGTCTGCCTGTCAAGAAACCTATGGGATACTTCCCATTGGCCTAGAACCATGAAATTTGGCAGATAGGTAGGTGTTATAGCAGACATGGCTTTTACATTAGAAAGTTAATAATGCTAACCGAAATAAGTAGAATAGCAAATTAACAATAATGTTATATCAATTTTTGCCCCCATACAAAACCCATGGGTGCCACAAACCATGATATATCTCCCTAATTTATGTCTCACGCGTGTCATGGGGGTCCTGGACCAACCGGAAGCCGGGTTAGGGGGTGCGATGACCCCATGGGGTCTCGCTTATCGTGTGGGATACTACGATTTGTTATTAATTTGATGACCTTACTGGTGCAGCGATTAGAAACTTGCCTGAGATTTGGAGTTCGATTTCTGGTTAGAAAATCTAATTATATAAAAGGAAAAGCCGACTGATTGACTGACTGACTGAATGATCTATCAACGCACAGCTCAAACTACTTGAACGGATCGGGCTGAAATTTGGCATGAAAATAGCTATTATGACGTAGGCATCCGTTAAGAAAGGATTTTTGAAAAGTCAACCCCTAAGGGGTGAAATAGGGGTTTGAAATGTGTGTAGTCCACGCGGACGAAGTCACGAGCATAAGCTAGTATATAATTAGAATTTATATTTGCTACGGCAAAATTAATATTTATATTTAAGTAGGTACAAAATATACGATATAAATACAGATTAGAACATATTTTTATTCAAAAATGTAATTGTATTATAAGCATATTGTGTCAAAAATTATGCGTTGTATGTTTTTTGACTTAACACCACAACTTTTTCCAAAATCCCGACCCCAAGAGATAACAAATTGTAAAATGAGTCCCTCTTCATTCCCTCGCGAGGGATTTGTTAATATAATCCTTTGACAATCAAATGTGCTATGGGAAATAAATTAAAAGCTGGTTCCCAAAAAGGGACGATTCAATACGCCATGTAAGCTTTTTTATTTTCCCCCCAAAAATACGATTTTTTATGTCCGAGGTAAGGATTAAAACCATTCTGCCTAAGTTTTTCTCTGTGTTTTAAAGTAGGTGCCTACGATGCCGCTTAGAAGAGGCCGATAAGGCGTATGGGTTTAATCATTGACTTATATTATACTAGCTGATCCCCGCGGCTTCGCCCGCGTAGATTTAGGTTTTTAAAGATCCCGTATAGCCTATGTCACTCAGGAATAATGTAGCTTTCTACTGGTGAAAGAATTTTTAAAATCGGTTCAGTAGTTCCAAAGATTACCCCCTACAAACAAACTTAACGACATTACCTCTTTATGTAAAAGTATAGATATAGATTACATCGTATAGACAGGGTTATTGAACAAACAAAATGGCACCGACTCATTGGTGCTATAGCCACAATGCAACCTCAGTGACGTCTGGATTTCAAACGGGTCGTTCATTAGTATCTAAGAGGTGGCGCTGATTTATTTGGTTTCTAAACCGTGAAAAATTTTGTTCGCTTGACCATATCTTATCATTTATATCGATGGGTTTAATAAACTATTTTTTTTTAAATGTATAGGTTGCACGAACTATGTGCCCTGCCCATTGCCACTTCAGCTTCGCAACCCGTTGAACTATGTCGGTTACTCTAGTTCTCCTACGGATCTCCTCATGTCAGATTTGATCGCGAAGAGAAACTCCGCACATAGCTCTCTCCATCGCCCGCTGAGTGACTCTGAGCTCTCTTATGACGCTCATTGTTAGCGATACCTAATCATTATCATGAACAACCCATCGCCGGCTCACTACAGAGCACGGGTCTCCTCTCAGGTTGCGAATTGGCAGACTTTAGTTAATTAATATAATCATCATGATCAACCTATCACCCGCTCTCTACAGAGCACAGGTCTCCTCTCTGAGTGAGAAGGGTTTTGGCCATAGTCTACCACGCTGGCCAAGTGCGGATTGGCAGACTTCATACACCTTTGAAAACATTATGGAGAACTCTCAGGCATGCAGGTTTCCGATGTATTCCTTCACCGTTAAAGCAAATAATATTTTAATTACTTAAAAACGCACGTCATAACCCCGAAAAGTTAGAGGTGCGTGCCCGGGATCGAACCCCCGACCTCCGATTGGAAGGCGGACGTCCTAACCACTAGGCTATCACAGCTTATAATAATATAATACCTACATGCAATAACTACATAAGATAAACTAAACACAAAACCTGCTTTTCACTTTCCAAGTCGGTGAAACAATACCCCACCTTTCGCCACACTAATTGAAGTCAGTCAGTCATAAATCCATTTCTTCTTAATAATGAAAGCAACCACTTAGCAAATCGATTTTTTTCACGCTGCTTTCGCCACTCCCCCTGTAGGTTGCACCACGGGGGATCTATCAATGTACAGTTAGAAAAAAAAACACTCAGAAATTTCATACTTTATTTTTTTTAAAGCACTCTCTTGAAAGCTCAGGGGGATATTTCCTTGCAATAATACTCGAGAATCATATCAAACTCATATTTTATTCTTTGTATGCTTTTACTTATTATCTCATCTCATAATCATATAATCACATAATCACAATATAACAACTTCATAACTTAAACACTATCGCACCATAATTAACATATGAACACAACTATGATTGACAAAAGACTGAGCTCTGGTTATCCAAAACATCTGTATTAAATGCAAGTCGTTACCACTTCCAAACAGTAATAATTGCCTTTGTCAATATACGTCTTTTTATGCAACGTATATTGACAAAAGATAATGACATATTTGATAAGGTATATTGACGTGCCTACACTGTAGTTTTCATGACATCCACTTCCGGACAATAATAATTACTTTTGTCAATATACGTCTTGTCATGAAACGTATATTGACAACAGTATAACGACATGTTCAATAAGGTATATTGACGTGGCTACACTGTTGTTTCATGACGTTGTATACTGGCAAGTGATAAGAATAATAATTATCCCCGAAATTCTAACACTCTACTATTAGTTAGTTTGATTCTATTTATTTGACCAATACTTAAAAATATCCATACAAGTCGAGTCAGACTCACGCAGCGAGGGTTCCGTACTACAGTCGTATTTTTACGATAATTTGCACGATAAATCAAAAACTACTATGCATAAAAATAAATAAAATCTGTTTTAGAATGTACAGGTAAAGCCCTTTTATATGATACCACACTTGGTATAATAATCTTACTTTGAAAGTTGAAAATACTAATTAATTACTTCTTCATGAGCACATTTTAACAATTTTTTTTGTGATGTAACCACAAATTCACGGTTTTCGGATTTTTCCCTTTATGTCTGCTAGAAGACCTACCTACCATGCAAAATTTCATGATTCTAGATCAACGGGAAGCCTATAGGTGTTCTTGACAGACAACGACAAACAGACGGACAGACAGACAGACAACGAAGTGATCCTAATAACCCTAAAAAATATTCAGTATGATAGATTTTAAACAAGCTTTTGCCTACAGATTTGACAATAGTCCAAAAAATTAAAGGTAGGTATCATAATTTTTCAAACGTGTTTTTTTGCTGTTGGTACTCAGTAAAAGTATTTTATAGAGGGGGAATCTAAATAGGCTTATAATATCGCAGCATGTCGAAAATATTTGTATTATGACTTTAGAATTTAGATAGAAAAAAAATTATAAACTAAACATTTTTTGACTCAGGAGATTGGCTTTTCCAAGTATTTTGTGATAAGCTGCCATAGCCTAGTGGTTAGGACATCCGCCTTCTAATCGAAGGTCGGGGGTTCGATCCCGGGCACGCACCTCTAACTTTTCAGAGTTACGTGCGTTTTAATTAATTAAAATATCACTTGCTTTAGCGGTGAAGGAAAACATCGTGAGGAAACCTGCATGCCTGAGAGTTCTCCATAATGTTCTCAAAGGTGTGTCTACCAATCCGCACATGGCCAGCGTGGTAGACTATGACCAAAAACCCTTTTAACTCTGGGAGGAGACCCATGCTCTGCCGACGATGGGTTGATCATGATGATGATTATGAAGTATTTTGCAATTGTGCACTGTGGAGTCTACATCCCCTGAAGAGGCTCCGGAGTGAAACATACCTAACGTTTTCTAGAATTTCTAGAAGATTTGTGTGGTGTTGTGTGTTGGTGGTGTTTTTAGGGTTCCGTACCTCAAAAGGAAAAACGGAACCCTTATAGGATCGCTTTGTTGTCTGTCTGTCGGTCTGTCAAGAAACCTACAGGGTACTTCCCGTTGACCTAGAATCATGAAATTAAGCAGGTAGGTAGGTCTTATAGCAGACATTCAGGGGAAAATCTGAAAACCGTGAATTTGTGGTTACATCACACAAAAAAATTAAATTGTGGTCTCATGTGAACTAATAATAATTAGTATTTTCAATTTTCAAAGTAATATAAATATTAAGTGGGGTATCATATGAAAGGTCTTCACCTGTGCATTCTAAAACAGATTTTTTTATGCATCATTGTTTTTGAATTATCGTGCAAAATTACGAAAAAAATTCGTCTGTAGTACGGAACCCTCGTTGCGCGAGCCTGACTGGCACTTGGCCGGTTTTGATCTCGGAAAATCAAAGAATTCCTACGGCATTTTCAAACCTAAATACACGCGGACGAAATTGCGGGCATCAGCTTGTAGTCCTTGCAGAGCGTACATACAAACCATCATAGTACCTACCTAGTTTGTAATACAACCGTATATTGGGACTAAAATGAGATCAAGGGGGTAAGGAGGGGTAGAATCATTTACGTAGGGGTACTCGCCCCTGTGCTATGCACCAGTGGAATCAATCAGGGAACTAAAGGTCAAAGCGGGACTTAAGGTGCGTTTTAATTAGTTAAGGCCTCCTTCGGCGGTGTTCCCATTAGATTACAACATGGGGTCATTCGAGGGGCGGACCAACAAATTCCTGAAAGGCCCGCAACGCATATGTAGTTCCTCTGAAAACCGTGAATTTGTGGTTACATCACACAAAAAAAAATTGTGGTCATGAACTAATAATAATAATTAGTATTTTCAATTTTCTAAGTAAGATAACTATATCAAGTGGGGTATCCTATGAAAGGTCTTCACCTGACCATTCTAAAACAGATTTTTATTTATTTTTATCATAGTTTTTGAATTATCCTGCAAAATGTCGAAAAAATACGACTATAGTACGGAACCCTCATTGCGCGAGCCTGACTCGCACTTGGCCGGCTTTTTTTGTTGTTGTTAAGAAGACCTTTTTCGTCTCTCCTGGGTTTATTTTCCGCAAATAATATTAAATCTCTTTTTAATTATTAAATTATTATTGTTCTTCTCTTCTTCTTCTTCTTCTCAAGTCGACGGTCACCTCATATACGGGAAGCCCAAAAAGCCGCAACCGCGATAGCTCGATCGGTAGCCTCGTGTAAAAATAACAATACAAAAATATATTCGTTCGTTCGTTCGTAAGTAATTCATTTAAGAATGTTAGTTTAGGTTTATATGTATTTATTTTAAATGTTAGGTCAGTCTTCAGGCTGTGGTAGTAATTAATAATAAGTAGGTATATAGGTATTTTTTTAAAATGTTACTTTAGATATAATTTTTTTTGAAGAAGTACATATTATGTTACACTAGCGTATTAGGAATAAGCCTGGAAAGCTAGATGTAAGTGTTGCAAAAATAAAAAAATATAAAAATATTGTTGTAAAATTTCAACTGAATCGAAAAATCAGAACTAACAGACGTAGGTCTCTTGTAGGGATTTCCACACGCTACGGTCTTGCGCCGCCGCCATCCAGCTGCGACTCGCCTGCGATGTCGTCCGACGTAGTGGGAGGACTTCCAGCGCTGCGCTTTCCGGTGCAAATTCAAATTCAAATTCAAATTCAAATTTCTTTATTGCGAATATGGGTAAACAGTGCAGATATTAACAAAACAAAAAGGTACAGCCAAATTCTGCCTATTAGCATGCAATATGTTATGACTTATGATATACCGAACAACGTGTAGGTACATAGTTTTGATAAAATTAGTCAAATTAAATACTTAGTCACAAAAAAATACAAATTTAAATGATAATGTTACAAATGTCAAAAATTAAAATAAAACTAAAATTTCTCTACAAGGTAATCATTAATCGAGTAATATGTCTTTTCTAACAATAGTTTTTTCAATTTTATCTTAAACAAAGGAAGTTCTCGCGTCTCAATTATATATTTGGGCAAGTGATTATACAAGAGTGGCAAAAAAACTTTTGGAGAAATGAGCGGTTCTACTAGGAGGGTGCCGCAGTTTAAGCACATGCCTTTTACTATTGAAGTTTTCATATAAATTCAAGTTTTGTTTAATAAAAATGATAGTCTCATAAATATATATACATGGCATGGTAAAAATATTATATTTCTTAAAATAGGGTTTACAACTGTCCGTCATTTTTAATCTAAATATTGCCCTTAAACATTTCTTTTGCGCTTTGAATGCAGCCTCTTTTTCTGTAGAATTACCCCAGAATATAATGCAATATCTCAACAGTGAGGCAAGGTCTCCATTCCAGCACCTTGGGACCCCTACATCAATTTCGACACAAATCAAACTAAAAAAAAGCTTTTAAAAATCGTTAATGTACGCTACGGAGTCTAGTGACGAAAATGGTAAAATAATAAAATGTACGTAGTCAAACCTACCCTTAAGCCACCCTAAGCTAGGGGATTGAAAAGAAATGTCGGGGCTCAAGTCGAGGCTGGGGAGTCATTATTTATTTATTATTTTACTGGTTTTACAGTTTTTAGGGTTCCGTACCTCAAAAGGAAAAACGGAACCCTTATAGGATCACTTTGTTGTCTGTCTGTCTGTCTGTCCGTCTGTATGTCAAGAAACCTACAGGGTACTTCCTGTTGACCTAGAATCATGAAATTTGGCAGGCAGGTAGATCATTATAGCTGACATTTGGGGAAAAATCTGAAAACCGTGAATATAGGGTTAGATCAAAAAAAATTGCGGTCATGAACTAATAATTAGTAATTTCAACTTTCGAAGTGAGATAACTATATCAAGTGGGATATCATATGAAAGGTCTTCACCTATGCATTCTAAAACAGATTTTTATTTATTTTTATGCATCATAGTTTTTGAATTATCGTGCAAAATGGCGCAAAATACGACTGTGGTACGGAATCCTCGTTGCGCGAGCCTGACTCGCACTTGGCCGGTTTTTTATTTTATTTCCTGGCCATTTTGCAGTTTTTGTCCATACTAATATTATGAACTAGCTGATGCCCGCGACTTCGTCTGCGTGGAATTAGGTTTTTTAAAAATCCCGTGGGAACTCTTTGATTTTCCGGGATAAAGAGCCTATGTCACTCTCCAAGTCTTTATAGTCCTGCAAAAAATCACGTCAATCCGTTGCACCGTTGCGACTTGATTGAAGGACAAACCAACAAACAAACACACTTTCACATTTATAATAAGGGTAGTGATGTGAAAGTCTGTCTGCCTATCTGTCTGTCTGCTAGTTCCACGGCCCAACAGTTTAACCGATTTTGATGAAATTTGGTACAGAGTTAGCTTACATCTCGGGGACATAGGATTCAGCGTTCCGGTACGATGCCATGTAGAAACCAAAGGGGTATGGGTTTAATAAAAACTGCCATACCCCTTCCAGGTTAGCCCGTTTCCATCTTAGACTGCATCATCACTTACCACCATGTGAGATTTCAGTCAAGGGCTAACTTGCATCTGAATAAAAAAAACCTATATATAGAGACGAGGGACCCGCCCCGGCTTCGCTCAGGTAGCTTATTACAATTTTCGTAGGGATCGCTAATTTTTTTGAAAATAAAATATAGCCTATGTCACTCAACAATAATGAAAGTTTCTACTGGTCATAGAATTTTCAAATCGGTTTAGTAGTTCGAGAGAAACTTTACCTCTTTATTATCATCATCATCATCATCATCATCATCATCATGATCAACCCATCGCCGGCTCACTACAGAGCACGGGTCACCTCTCAGAGTGAGTAATGTTTTGGCCATAGTCTACCACGCTGGCCATCTGCGGATTGGTAGACTTCACACACCTTTGAGAACATTATGGAGAACTCTCAGGCATGCAGGTTTCCTCACGATGTTTTCCTTCACCGTTAAAGCAAGTGATATTTAATTAATTAAAACACACATAACTCCGGAAAGTCAGAGGTGCGTGCCCGGGATCGAATCCCCGACCTCCGATTAGAAGGCGGACGTCCTAACCACTAGGCTATCACAGCTTCAACCTCTTCACCCCTATCACTTCACCTCTTTATAATCTTCTATAATATAAAAATGAATCACTAAATGTGTTGCTGATCGTAAATCTCGAGAACAGCTGAACCGATTTCGCTAATTCTATTTTTATAATATTCCTTGAAGTACGAGGTTGGTTCTTATGGAGAGAAAAATTAAAAAAAATTTAATCGACTGTTAGGCGGAACGAAGTTCGCCAGAGCAGCTAGTATTAGTATAAATATTAACCGCGCGATTCCCTACGAGAGATATTTAAGGAAATAGGTATTCTTACAGTAGCTTTAATATTTACAATAATATAATTTTTGTACGACAAAACATTCACATTTACAAAAAAATCTGTGATCTCCATGATAGGCAAACTAGAAACAAAAATAAGCTAGCTACTCCTGCGCTCTGCCTCTGGAAGGTGCGAAAGTCATTTGTGGGAATGAGTGTAATATTTTATAATAAAATTCCACAAGCAATTTTAGACTTGCCTTTACACAAGTTTAAAAAATGTGTTAAAAGTATGCTCCTAAAAAAAGCATATTATACAGTCGCAGACTATGTAAACGATAAAAAAGCTTGGATTTGACTCGCTCCAGCAATGCACGGGGCTGCAATGGCTTGTATAGTACGGTATATAATAACATTGTAAATTGAAAAATTAAAAAGAGCAACCGCCGAGTTTCTTGCTGGTTCTTCTCGGTAGGAACGGAATTCCGAACCAGTGGTAAATTAAAACTACCTGACTATTCATAAGCACTTTTAAAAAGTTTACATGAATAAAAAAAACATTCTATTCTATTATATTCTATTACTTATGTATATATAGTAACAAAGATAAATCGTGGGTAGGGAAAAAATAATTGCATTTTTTCACCCTCTTTTTATCCAGTTTAGTTTGGGGTAGAAAAGTCAATAATAATATTGACCTTCGTGTAAAGACCAGATGGTCAAGTGCGATCGCTAAATAATTCAACTGTGAAGAAGTACAAATTGGTTTTGGATAAACTTTGTGGGGTGGAGAAATAAATTTTTAGATTTCCGTACCTCAAAAGGAAAAACGGAACCCGGGTTCCGTACTGCAGTCGTATTTTTTCGACATTTTGCACAATAAATCAAAAACTATTATGGATAAAAATAAACAAAAATCTGTTTTAGAATGTACAGGTTAAACCCTTTCATATGACACCCCACTTGATATAGTAATCTTACTTTGTAAGTTAAAAATAGCAATATTTGTTCATGAACACATTTTAATTTCTTTCTTGTGTGATTCACGGTTTTTAGATTTTTCCTTTCATATATCTGCTATAAGACCTACTTTTCTGCCAAATTTCATGGTTCTAAGTCAATGGGAAGTACCCTATAGGTTTCTTGACAGACAGACAGACAACAAAGTGATCCTATAAGGGTTCCGTTTTTCCTTTTGAGGTACGGAACCCTAAAAATACGACTTCAGTACGAACCCTCGGTGCGCGAGCCTGACTCGCGCTTGGCCGGTTTTTCACTATATGCACGCCAGTTGACACACATATATTTATCTCTCTCTGTTTGTTGCAGATGAGGCCGCGTGCGACAAGGACGGGTAGATGCTGAGCCATGGAGCCAGGCTGGGTTGTGCTGGCTACCGCCCTGGTGGCGGTCTTCGCGCAAAATAATAGAAGTAAGTCATCATCATCACCAACCGATAGACGTCCACTGCTGGACATAGGTCTCTTGTAGGGACTTCCACACGCCACGGTCTTGCGCCGCCGCCATCCAGCGGCTCCTGCAGACTCGTCTGATGTCGTCCGTCCACCTAGTGGGGGGTTTTCCAACGCTGCGTCTTCCGGTGCGAGGTCGCCATTCCAGCACCTTGTAAGACAGATAGACAGAAATAAGTACCTTCAAAAATAGTCATCATGATAAACCCATCGCCGACTGATGCGACGTGATTGAAGGACAAACCAACAAACAAACACACTTTCGCATTTATAATGTGGTTAGTGATTGTTATTTTCTGTGTTTTTATATTTAAGTCAACAACATAGGCAACAAAGTTTATGTTTTACAAATCGAGTTCTGCCGTCGCCATCTTGTGCGAATATAAAAGGAAATGGCCGGCGGAAGTGGAAATGAACGGCAAGACGTCGCTTCCGGCAATCAGTTGGCGGGAAACGCGTGATTTGGGAGATCGAATCTTATCTATTGTTTTACACTCCATTAATCTATACTAATATTATAAATGCAAAAGTGTGTCTTTCTGTCTGTCTGCTAGCTTTTCACGATCCATCCGTTCAACCGATTTTGATGAAATTTTGTACAGAGATAGCTTGCACCCCGAAGAAACACATAGGCTACTTTTTATCCTGGAAAATCAAAGAGTTCGCACGGGATTTTTAAAAACCTAATTTCACACGTACGAAGTCAAGGGCATCAGCTAGTATAATATAAAAGGAAAAGGTGACTGACTGACTGACTGATCTATCTACGCACAACTCAAACTACTGGACGGATCGTGCTGAAATTTGGCATGCAGGCTATTATGACGCAGGCATCCGCTAAGAAAGAATTTTTGAAAACTCAACCCCTAAGGGGGTGAAAAAGGCGAAAAACAAATAAATTCCATGCGGACAAAGTCATGGGCTTCAGCTAGTAGACTATAAATATCACGAAATCGTGAAAGTTTTTCACCAATCTATTGTCGGGGCGTCTCCATTCACTTGAATGCATTCGCGTCGGATCTCAGTTCTTTACCAACTTCTCATAATAAATCCCATTCAGATCTTGACACCTATTCTATATTATTATGAATGATTATAGAATTCCTCCATTAAATGAATATTGGATAAATCGAATGATGTATTTTTTTCAAAATATCGGGGAAATTACGGACTTTTGTACAAACTTATTTATTTTAACTCCCTTAAATGTAGAATTTTTAAAATCCTGAAACACGTATTTCTTCATTTGTGACCGAAAACCCAAATACCAATTTTCATAGAAAGCTTTTATCTTAAAAAATTACGGACGTTCATCTCCTATAAAAACTCTTTCTTTATAGTACCTAAGCGCTTACGACTAACAAAATTTCAAGTTTCTAACTCCAGCTTTTTTAGGTTTTTTATGCCTTTCAATACAAACTTATCAAGTAGGTAGGCATTATTTGTGACTGATCAGTCGGCCAGGAAAAGTTATTACTTTTTATATATTAGTTATCTAGGTATACCTAGACATATATAAAAGGAAAAGCTGGCTGACTGACTGATCTATCAACGCAAAGCTCAAACTACTGGACGGATCGGACTCATGCAGATCAATATTGGTATATTGTACGTTTCTTGAGAGAGAAAATCGCCGATAGTTTTCTCGCCGGCCGTCGGACCCAGTCGGACCACTGCCTTACGCTCGTAATTTTTGTCTGTCTGTACCTACATCTAATTCTAATAAACATTAGAACAAAGTAAGCAATAGACAAACTTGGTACCGGAAGTAGTAGATTTACCGCCAAAACGGAACACGCGGTCGTTAACCAACTTCCGCCATTATATAGCTTTTAAACATGGCGCCTTAATTGGGTTTTAGTTTAGTTTATAGTTTTTGATTTGTGCTATAAGCTATTATTTTATGTTATGGACTGAAGTCCAGGACAACATGACAGTCTGTTCCGGCGCTTCTTTTGCTTGTTCTCAGGTGGAATAACCAGCTCTTAGCTTGAAGTTGTAATGTGTGGCACAATTGTATAAATAAACGTCTTTTCTTTCTTTCAATATCTAAATATATAAAAGGAAAAGGTGACTGACTGACTAATCTATAAACGCACAGCTCAAACAACTGGACGGATCGGGCTGAAATTCGGCATGCAGATAGCTATTATGACGTAGGCATCTACTATGAAAGGATTTTTGAAAATTAAACCCCTAAGGGGGTGGAATAGGGGTTTGAAATTTGTGTAGTCCACGCGGACGAAGTCGCAAGCATAAGCTATAGTTAGGGAATAATTTGCTTTAACAGCTTCGATAGTTCTAATAAGTTTTAAGAGATAATGTGAAATAGTGATAATTTCACACTATAATATTATAAAGGCGAAAGTTTGTGTGTATGTGTGTGTGTATGTTTGTTACTCTGTCACGCAAAAACTATTGGACGACTTTGGCTCAAATTTGGCGTGCAGATAACTATTATGACGTAGGCATCCGCTAAGAAAGGATTTTTGAAAATTCAACCCCTAAGGGGGTGGAATAGGGGTTTGAAATTTGTGTAGTCCACGCGGACGAAGTGGCGAGCATAACCTAGTGGTTAATAAAGGGAATGAAACAATTAGTGAAACACAAAGCAATTGGATATTTTGCGATTCAATCACAACCAATATGCTAAACATTAGCTTTAATTAAACCACATCGAAATAGAATTAGAAACAGAAAGATTATTCTATTCAATAAACTGTAAGTGTATCTGTCCATCTGTCTGTTACCTTTTCACGGCCCATCCGCTTAACCAATTTTGAGATACAGTGGGACAAGGCTCTCTTGGCACTTGAATGACACTGACAGGGGGGCGCTGTTGGAGAACAAAGGCTTAGAATATTCAAACAAGAACAAAGGGGACACTTGACGGCAACGTTAGTTCCGATTTTCGCCACGCGCCAAGATAGCCTTGTCGCACTCGGCCCTAACCTCAGCTCGCCGGAATGATACGGACTGATTAAAAAAGCCAGTGGCCCTACCGCGGTTGTTTGACAGCTACAATGTCACGATCGCAATCATCTCTGATTGGTTAATGCTCGCTCACTATTGGCCACAATGCATTGTTGCAACAAGAATCGCACAAATTCAGCCAATCAGAACAATTGAGATTGTAATAATGATTGATGCAGGTTTTAGACAATAGCCCTGCTGACTAAAGTACTGTGTAACCGCGTGTGAGATAGCGATAGCACGAAATAACGATAATAACACGACAATTACCATTGTTTAGTAGTCAATATTTGTATAAACCGCTCGACAATATTTGTATTAAACGTTTTTTATGTGAAAACAAGTAAATAACTAATGAGTAATACAATGACGCCATGAATTCTCAATGTTTGTTTTGCAACTAAAGTAATATTCCTTGAAAAAAATCGGTTACACGATTAGGGACAAAAAATAGGTAAGCTGCGTCTCTGTTTATCACATTAGTAACTTTATCTGTGCTCTCTTTTTAGTGTGAATGAGAAAGCAAACGTTCCTTAATCTAGATTTTTTTACTCCATCTACGTTATCTACAGTTTATAAAAACTTTTTTTTCAGATGACGGCCCTAGATTCCTGTCGCGGGGTCACTCCTTCAGGACAGTGGTTGGGGACACGTTGCTGTTGCCATGCCAAGTACAGAATTTAGGTAAGATCGACTAGAAGGTGCCTATTCACTCTTCTTTTGAATGTCTGTCTGTCTGGTGGGAGGCTTCGGCCGTGGCTAGTTACCACCCTACAGGCAAAGCCGTGCCGCCAAGCGATTTTGCGTCCCGGTACGATGCCGTGTAGAAACCAAAGGGGGATGGTTGTATACACGTTACTTAGCGGAAGTCCACGATTTAGGTACAATGAACCTAAAGCTTTTTTTTTATTTATTCAGATACAAGTTAGCCCTTGACTGCAATCTCACCTGGTGGTAAGTGATGATGCAGTCTAAGATGATAGCGGGCTAACCTGGAAGGGGTATGGCAGTTTTTATTAAACCCATACCCCTTTGGTTTCTACACGGCATCGTACCGGAACGCTAAATCGCTTGGCGGCACGGCTTTGCCGGTAGGGTGGTAACTAGCCACGGCCGAAGCCTCCCACCAGACCAGACCAGAAATTTAGAAATTATAAAATTCCAAACCCCTGCCAGGAATCGAACCCGGGACCTCCCACTATTAAGACCACAGCGCTCACCACTGCGCCAGGGAGGTCGTCAAAAGCCTAAAGCTTAATTTGCTATAATCCGCAGAAACAGGTCGAATATGTATGATGCAACATGCAGCATGCGAAATGCACCGTCCGCCCTCCCACTGCTAACCATGCAGGAAAAAGCAGCCACCAGGCAAGCAATACGCACCAACACCACGAAGCATCACACAAATCCCAAAACACACTCGACGCACGTTTCGCCCACGATGTTTTCCTTCACCGTTAAAGCGAATGTTATTTAATTTCTTAAAACGCACATAACTCCGAAAAGTTAGAGGTGCGTGCCCGGGATCGAACCCCCGACCTAGGACTAGAAGGCGGACGTCCTAACCACTAGGCTATCACAGCAGTGGTAAAATAGGAGTTTGAAATATGTATATAATATGTATTTGTAAATATGTATACGCGAACGAAGTTGCGGGAATAAGCTAGTCTAAATATATAAAAGGAAAAGGTGACCGACTGAATGACTGACTGACTGATTTATCAACGCACAGCTTTTACGCGAAATTTGGCATGCATATAGCTATTATGACGTAAGCATCCGCTAAGATTTTTTTTTTGAAAATTCAACCCCTAAGGGGGTGAAATAGGGGTTTGAAATGTGTGTAGTCCACGCGGACGAAGTCGCGGAAACAATGCTAGGCTAGCTGCTATATAAAATTAAAATGACCTCCCCCAGGGTCTCTGGTGCTGCTGTGGAGGCGAGGACCAGCGGTGCTGACGGCGGCCAGCCTGATGGTGACGAGGGACGAGCGGTTCCGCCTGGTGGATGGGTACAACCTGCAGATCACGGACGTTGGACCACAGGTAAATTGTTGTGTTGTCATTTTTTGGGTTCCGTATCTCCGGAAAAGGGAACCCTTATAGGATTACTTCGTTGTCTGTACCTATATATCTGTCTGTCTGTCGTGTCTGTAAATTCAGGGGAATTCTTCAGGGGAATCAAAACTCATAGGGTTTTGATTCCCTGTTTGCATCCCCAGGGATTGATATAGAATGTTGTCCCGGAAAATCAAAGAGTTCCCACGGATCAAATCACGGACGTCAGCTAGTACCTAGTTACAGTTCATATTCATTGCAAGAATTGTACCGATATAATAACGAAGGTCGAAGGTACTTTAACAAAACCTTTTATAACCTACAAAATATAATGCCCTCTCCTTGAAAGGTTCAAAGAAAAACTTCCCATTCAAAAATTTTCATTAAAAAAAGCAAATTCCGTATTCTCCATAGACAATAAAACGCCACAGAGCTGACTTTCATTATTCGTGCAAGTTTCCCGCCAAATCCTCCGATCCTATTAGGCGATATGATTTTTAATTTCGGCTTTGGATTCTCGTGGTTTTCGTTTAAATGAAAACCGATATATTTTAATGAGCTTCTTATAAGTTTGGTGAAAGCTGAAAGTGAAAAATGGCGGCATGTTTAAATATCTTAGGTCATTCACACTCACTTAGGTAAAGTGAGTCTCATTTCGGCTTTGTAGAGCGTTGTCTCTGTCACTCATACCTATATGACGTTTTGTCGGTCTCAACGACAGAGACAGTGCTCTACAAGCCCGTCATCTCCTTCTAAAGGTCGATGTACAATATTTTCAGCCGCGTACTATACGCACAGCTCAAACTACTGGACGGATCGGACTGAAATCCGGCATGCAGATAGCTATTATGACGTAGGCATCCGCTAAGAAAGGATTTTTGAAAATTCAACTACTAAGGGGTGAACCCATTGTACGCACTTAATTATTTTGTAACTTCGTAGGCTGTATCGCAGTCATCATAATATTTTAGTGCACAATCATCTTTTTGCGAGGTTGTTTATCATGTCGGCCATTTTGCTTTGCGAGCTCCTCGGCTGTTACGAGTGCAGGGTAACGGCCTGTAACGAATGGCGTGACATTTTGCCGCGTTTTTAGGGTTCCGTATCCAAATGCTGAAAATCAGCGCTGTGTTCTTGTGCAACAAGGCATACAGCATAATGCTGAGCTGGGACCCTTTTTCGGGTGCCACAGATGACAGTTTTTTTGAATTTTTGGAGCGCGTTGGGCTTATGCTCAGGTCAGGTGGAAGAAGCGCCGGAATAACCAGCTCTTAGTTATTACTAGCGACCCGCCCCGGCTTCGCATGGGTGCAATGTAGATACTAATGTGGTGTTATTGAGGGGTCATTGCCTTGGAAACTCTCAAATGAGAGGATTTTTTTCCGACATAAATTCACATTATTTCAATTTCTCTAGGGATCTCTAATTTTTTGAGAATTAAACTATAGCTATAAACCTTCCTCTTGAATTACTCTATATATTGGTGAAAACCGCATTAAAATCCGTTACATAGTTCAAAAGATCTACGCGTTCATACATACATACAGACGCGGGAAGCGACTTTATTTTATATACTATCTAGAGATAAGATGTGATGTGTGGCACAGTTTGCTAAATAAGCGTCTTTTCTTTCTTTTCTTCTTTCAAATGGTAAAAACGGACAACCTTCCTGGCGCAGTGGTAAGCGCTGTGGTCTTATTGGTAGTAAAAGTCTCGCAAATTGCTAAAGAGCGTGGCTGCCATTTTAGTGAAGTCAGCACTAGACTGAAGTTTCGAGCTGATGGTATATTTTTATTTCGGCGGACGTCAAAATGACGTAATTTCGATGTTAATGAGACATGCTTCCAGCGCAATAGCAATTTGCGGGACTCATAACGAATGGCGTCAGATTTTGCCGCGTTTTTGGGAAACGTGACGCGAGATTGCCCGGTTTAAGAGATTAGATCTTTATACGTGAAGTACATACATAAAATAACACACATTACATTTTTTTAATTATTCCTCTTTCCATAAAACTTTTAGATACGTTTTAAAATGTAGTAAAAGGGTACCAGACTTTAAGTGCGGAAACCAGCCCAGAGTGAAGAAGGGTACCAGACGTGAGTTTAAAGTCAGGCAGAAAGGCAGGGCATTATATAAGCTATTTTTGGATTAGTTATTTAAATGTCCTCTCTTGTTAAACTTGCGCGCAGATAATGATCACACTCGTAGAGGCTTACCGATAGGTTTACTCCTTATACTAACCTAACTACAACATTAACGTGATCAGGGCACAAAATTACTATTACAACCAATCAATCAAAATGGCGACCTAAACACAAAAGCATTTAGTAGTCTGTTGAGTCTGCGTCTGAAACGAGACTAGCTTTAAAACCATCAACCACCCGTATTTATACAATCGACTCAAGATGGTTGCCTCAGAATAGATCACACGGCTTCCATTTCAAAAGGCGCCAAATATAAATGCGATAACATTAGTTAGTGTAAGTCGCGCAAATTGCTCATGCGCGTGGCCGCCATTTTAGTGACGTCAACACTAGACTGAAGTTTCGAGCTGATGGTATATTTTATTTCGGTTGACGTCAAAATGACGTCATTTCGATGTTGATAAGACATGGTTCCAGCGCAATAGCAATTTGCGGGACATATACTGTCCCAACTCTTCAAACCTGATGATGCAGGGTTACAGTACAACTCTCATAATCTATAGCAATTCAGGGATTGCGGATGATGCAATATTATTTTAGGTACCAAGCATAGCCTACATCATTGAACTTCGGATCCCAACTCTTCAATCCTGACGCTGCAAGGTATCGAACTCCTAAGCCTTGGGGATTCGTGAATTCCTGATGATGAATTGATATTTAAGGTATGAAGCAACGGCTTCATGATTACACTCTAATTCCAAACTCCTCAAACCTGATGATGCAGGATACAGCACTCCTAAACCACAGCGATTGAGGAACTGCGGATGGTGCAATATTATTTTAGGTACCAAGCATAGACTACATCATTGAACTTCGGATCCCAACTCCTCAATCCTGACGCTGCAAGGTACTGAACGCCTAAGCCTTAAGGATTCCGGAATTTCTGATGGTGAATTGATATTATAGGACACTAGCTTATGCTCGCTACTTCGTTCGCGTGGACTACACAAATTTCAAACCCTTATTTTACCCCCTTAGGGGTTGAATTTTCAAAAATCCTTTCTTAGCGGATGCCTACGTCATAATAGCTATCTGCATGCCGAATTTCAGCCCGATCCGTCCAGTAGTTTGAGCTGTGCGTTGATAGATCAGCCAGTCAGTCAGTCACCTTTTCCTTTTATATATTTAGATTAATTTAGATTATAACTACTAGGCTATCAGCCTCTTTTTAGGGTTCCGTACCTCAAAAGGAAAAACGGAACCCTTATAGGATCACTTTGTTGTATGTCTGTTTGTCTGTCCGTCTGTCTGTCAAGAAACCTGCAAAATGACGAAAAAATACGACTGTAGTACGGAACCCTCATTGCGCGAGCCTGACTCGCACTTGGCCGGTTTTTTACATAATTCCCATAGTTAATCTCATATCACGTCACCCGCGCTCAAAATGGCCGAATGCTAAACTCGACCGCAAAAAGATAATTGTGAAGTAAAATATGATAATTGCGATATAAAACCTCGCGTCTCGTTATTTTTTACGATGGCAACACTCTCGAATTGGGCTGTTTCGAGGTGGCGGGAAATAGGTACTATTTGGGGTAATTACCCTGCTTATTATTTTTAGGGTGTTTTTGGAGGTCCTGGTCAATCAAACTGGAACAAAAAAATTGAGTCAGTTTATCCTTACTAGCTTATGCTCGCGAGTTACTGGACTACACAAATTTCAAACCCCTTAGGAGTTGAATTTTTAAAAATCCTTTGTTATCAGATGCCTACTCATAATAGCTATCTACATGCAGAATTTCAGCTCGATCCGTACAGTAGTTTGAGCTGTGCGTTGATAGATCTGTCAATCAGTCATTCAGTCAGTCAGTCACCTTTTCCTTTTATATATTTAGAATAGATGATGCCCGCGTTTTCGTCCGTGTGGAACGCGACCTGCGACGTTTTGCTACACCTAGCCACGGAAGCGTACGATATCAAGCCATAATATCCCAATATGATGCCCAATGATATCATATCATTGGCCTCACGATGGCTGTATAGAACCAGCAGGGTTAGCATGGGCGGGGATATAATTTTCTCCCCGGGGAAAGGATAAAATCTTTATCCCCTCCGACAGCTTTATCCACTCTCCGAGCATGGGCTCATGGGTGGATATAATTATCCACAGTGAATAAAACGGGGACTTTTCGGTTTTTGGATCTTTTCCTTTACCTTTATTGGGTTAATGGTAATTGGTATTTGGGACCTATATTGGGTTTATGTTGGGGTTCCCAACCATATTCCAAACATAACCCAAACACAACCCAAACATAACACAAACACAACCCAAACATAACCCAAACACAACCCAAACATAACCTAAACCCAACAGGTACCGCGAGACATGTTTTGATTTTTTAAGTTCTATGAGAATAAACTTAAACCCACGTCTAATGTCGAGGATAAAATTGTCCCCGAATTAGGGATAAACTTCTCCTCTCTTCTGTTGCCGTGCTTTGAGAGGTGGACAAGTAAATTTTATCCCTCGTCAGTGGATATAATTGGGGGATAAAATTTTTGTCTCCTGCCCATGCTAGGGGGGCAGAAGATTACTTTTGAGAGAGAGAGTACCTATAGTTCGCGACAAGTCAAGATGTCAAGCGGGGTATGAGGCGGGGGAACGCCCCGCACACTCGCACGTCACCCACGTGCACTGTGCGGATCGGTCCGTCGCTCAGTGTGGTCCTCGGGTTGGTTGGCGTGCTGTGGTTCCGGCATGCCTCTGACGGTGTTTGGGGACACGTGTGCCCCAGTCGTGGGTCTGCTGCGGCGGACATCCGCTGGCGGAGTAACGAGGCGTTGTTGGTCCCTTGTGCTCCGTCGTTAGCGGTGTGGTGGAACTTCGTGAGGTTTTTATATAATAATAAAAAAAAAAAAGCCTTTTATTTCTTCTCTTTACAATAATATTATGGGATTAATTAAATAAAACTTAAAATTACTAGACGTTAACATAAAATAATATTTTAAATTTAGTGCTATGCTTATTTTTATGAAGAACCCTTTTCAGGTCAAGGCCTCCTCCAGAGAAACCCACTTTACCCTGTCTTTAGCTTTGAGCATCCAGTTTGGTCCCGCCACTTTTTTGATGTTGTCGTCCCAACGATAATGCGGCCTTCCTCTACTACGTGTGCCTTTTGGTCCTGGCCAGCTCGTTACTCTCGCTGTCGTGTGTGAGGTTTTTAGTCGGTAGGAATCCGACAAAACCACTGTGGCCGGTGGTATCCATGATGGATTTTCTTCACGAGAAAAAAAGGGGGATGTGCGGATGTGCGGGTCGTCCCTACCCCGATCGCTATCTCGTCCTGTCCCGTACTATGCCTACTTGTTCTTTTACCATCAAGTGATATCACGGTCAAGTTCAGAACTGCCATCAAAATCTACCTACAGTGCGACAAGGTTCTCTTGGCACTTGAATTACATTGACAGGGGGGCGCTGTTGGAGAACAAAGGCTTAGAATATTCAAACAAGAACAAAGGGGACACTTGACGACAACGTTAGTTCCGATTTTCGCCACGTGCTAAGATAGCCTTGTCGCACTGTAGGTGACTTTGTTGTGACCTCACAAAATATGTGTGGTGCCATAAAAGATAACGAAACTCGCAACCCTTATGGAGCAATTATCATATTTCTCCCCACCAATTATATTTTTTTCATGGATATAAAACTTTTTAGCATATTTTTGTGGTAAGGGAGACGTTATAGCTTATACCGTGTAAATGGTTTGGATGTATTAGTACGCATGATTTTCGGAAACATTTTGAGACTTTCTACAGAAGTTATTTAAACAACTGCTATACCGATAGAATAACATTTAAATGACCTACGAATTTTCGTTTTAAAATAGCCAAATCAAATAAATGAAACAAGTACCTAAGTAAATAATTTAATAAGTTTTAAGAAAACCCGACTGCTATTTGCATTGCTGTCTAATATCTGTGTTGTGTTTATAAAAAACCACGTCAATCCATTGGTTTGTTGCGACGTGATTGAAGTACAAACCAAAAAACCGGCCAAGTGCGAGTCAGGCTCGCGCAATGAGGGTTCCGTACTACAGTCGTATTTTTTCGAGATTTTGCACGATAATTCAAAAACTATGATGCATAAAAACAAATAAAAATCTGTTTTAGAATGTACAGGTGAAGACCTTTCATATGATACCCCACTTGATATAGTCACTCACTTCGAAAGTTGAAAATACTAATTATTAGTTCATGACCACAATTTAATTTTTTTTTGTGTGATCTAACCCTAAATTCACGGTTTTCAGATTTTTCCCCAAATGTCAGCTATAAGATCTACTTACCTGCCAAATTTCATGATTCTAGGTCAACGGGAAGTACCCTGTAGGTTTCTTGACAGACATACGGACAGACAGACAGACAGACAGACAGACAACAAAGTGATCCTATAAGGGTTCCGTTTTTCCTTTTGCGGAACGGAACCCTAAAAACAAACACACTTTCACATTTATAATATTATTGTCGTGATATCCTGCATGATTAGTGAGGCAGTGGTCCGACCGCCGACGATGAACGAGAAACGAGTAGAACTAGAAACTTAAACGAGTTGGCGATCAGCGGGATTCGGGAAGCGAGTGTGTAGTTTCGCCCGCAGTCGCTCAGTGCTGTGCAAACCACAGAGTACTTTTTACATATGCGTGCGCGAACGATGTCGATAGCCTACGTAAGCTAATCGATCTGGTGTTTCGCGCTTATTGGTGCCTGAGAGGGCTCTTGAGGATAGGAAGGGGATACCTCGACATCCAGCAGTGATTCAAGCAACGAGCAGGATTGAGAGTGACTCCCGAGATACTTTCGCCGCGTGCGCGTCGAATCTAAAATTATATCGTTAATCCGTCTTCCATTGCAAAAAATTATTTTCAATAAGTGCAATAAATGTGATAATACGGTGATCATGATATATGGTGCAAACCTGCGCGCGCGCACGTGTTCAAGCGAGCGAGCATCGCTGAACGAATAACGCTGAGCGAGTTTATTATTGGAAGCTCGTCGCTTAGCGACAAAACTAGTAAAGCGAGTCGTCGCCGCCAGTGTGAACAGTCAGAGAGCAACTTTTGATATATGCATCTCTTTCGTTTACACGGAATGTACATTTATTGTGCGTTTCTTGAGAGAGAAAATCGCCGATAGTTAGTCGTTTTCTCGCCGGGCGGTTGGACCACTGCCTTACGATAGTGTTTCTATTTTCCAGGATGCAGGAGACTATGTGTGTCAGATATCAGATCGCGTGGCCAGGGACCAAGTCCACACAGTGGAGGTCCTCGTCCCGCCCAGCATGAGGGCGTCTCCAGAGTCGAGGCACGCGGCTGCGAGGCGAGGCGGGGCTGCGGTGCTGGAGTGTAGGGCTTCGGGTAACCCAGTGCCTACTGTGACTTGGCATAAGCTGGTGAGTGAAGAACAGTTCCCTTGCCTAGGTACCTTAGTAGAAGACTAGAAAACACGCATGGTGCTTACGTATCTCGCGACAAGCTTGGCGTAAATCTCGCGATTATTTCTGTCAAACGTCCAGCTAGAGAGAGACAGCAATAGCCACAAATCAAAATAAGAAGAAGAAGCAAATAAGAAGAAGAGAGACAGTAAATGAACTGTCGCATTGCTACTGCTGTCGCTACTGCAACGTTTTACGTAATCACCCCCCCCCCCGGAGTTAGCCACATTCATGCCTGTACAAGACTAATTCTTTCTGTTCCTTCATCACCAGAACGACTCTACGCTCCGCCTGGGCGAGGGTCCGCAGCTCCAGCTGTCGCGGCTGGAGCGGCAGCACAGCGGGAAGTACGCCTGCACCGTCGACAATGGTGTCGGACCACCTATCGTGGCCGAGTTCCAGCTGCAGGTTTTATGTGAGTTCACATTTGCGTTAATCACAATATAATTTATGGTCTGTATATGCGAATGCTCACGTCAAACAATATATTTATTTTGGTTATAAGCAAATGCGTTGCCAGAATTTCAGGAATTTTATATTTAACTAGCTATTTCTTGTAAATTGTGTTCTATTGTATGAATCTTGTTTTTCAGATCCTCCAGAAATAACAGTGGAAAGGTCCTGGGTACACACTGGAGAGGGATTCAGGGCTGAACTGCTTTGCACTGTGCTGGCTGACCCTCCTGCTGAGGTAAATATGTGATGAAGATCAAGACATAATCTTCAGTATAATAATATCATATCAGTTTTCACCAAGTGTGAACGTTAATTTTCATCAAACTAAAAATATAAGATTTTTTCTGAGAAAACAAGATAAGAGATATTTTCGCAATGCAAAGCCGAGTGATGTCGCTGCTTACAATTCTGACATTTAGTTGCACTAATACAATCTTTGGTCACATGATTAGAACCTAAACAATTAAAACATTGCCTTTGCACATAGGATTATAAAATTAAAATTTTGCAGGTGTTATGGTACCAGAACTCTTTCCCATTGAGTGCATCAGAGCGCGTGACGATGTCAGTAAGAGGGAACAACCACACACTCCTCATTGCTAACGTTCAACCCGAAGATTTCGGAAATTATACGTAAGTTATCAAAACTAATTTAATATCTGTCTGAGTTAAACAATGATTTTTATAAACAACTAGCTTATTAAACTACACAAACTAGTAAAATTTCAAACCCCTATTTCCCCCCCTTTGGGGTTGAATTTTCAAAAATCCTTTCTTAGCGGATGCCTACATCATAATCGCTATCTGCATATCAAATTTCAGCCCGATCCGTCCAGTAGTTTGAGCTGTGCATTGATAGGTCTGTCAGTCAGTCAGTCAGTCACCTTTTCCTTTCACATATTTAGATAATTGTTGTTAAGCGTCACAAAACGCGAAATAGTCGTAACGAAAAGCCTCTGATTTTATTTTTGAAGCCAAGCTTCGCAAGCAACGTCTGAAACTTAGCTCGCAAATGGGCGTACGACTGAACCATGAAAATGTAGCTTTCGCATTCATAAAATCAGTATGGATTAAAGTATGAGGCCTCCCTTTCATTGAGTGTCCTACGACACATCACACTTTTTTGCTTTTCAGTCCCTAAAAACACTTTAATTCCTTGCAGGTGCGTAGCAGACAACAGCCTGGGTCGGGCCCGACAGCACGTGGAGGTGTCGGGCCGGCCCGGCGCCGCGCGCTTCACGTCCCCGCCGCTGGCGAGGTCGCGGACAGCATACACGCTGTCCTTCGCCGTGGACAGCTACCCGCCGCTGGACGAGCTGCGACTGCTGTACCGGCAACTCGCGGTATGACACACCCATACCACATCAGACATTCCATACAAGCGAATTTATTTGATTAGCTATTACTACTACCGGGACACCAGCCTGTCCGCAAATATTTGTGTATGTAGGTACTGGTAGAGCTGAGGTCTGAGCAGAGCTAACTGAAACGCATGTTAGCAACGTCAGTCAACAAGGTGAGAGTGAATAGCCGAGCCATTACTGTGAAGGAAAACATCGTGAGGAAAGCTGCTTGCCTGAGAGTTCTCCATGTTCTCAAAGGTGTGTGAAGTCTACCAATCCGCATTGGGCCATAGTGTGCTGACTATGGCCTAAACCCACTCACTCTAAGAGGAGATCCGTGCTCTATAGTGAGCCAGCGGTGGGTTGATCAAGATGATGATGATGATATTCTAAGTAATTACTTCTAAAATAATGGAATATGGTTTAAATTTCAGATAAACGAGTCATTCCAGCAGCCTGGAAGATGGCACGACGTGGTCATTCAGGCCCCAGAGCCCGCGGGGTCCTTGACCCATCGAGTGACGCACGAGTTACGGGGTCTGGACCCTGGGGCTGTGTACGAGGCCATCGTCCAGGCCAAAAACAGATATGGGTGGAATGAGGTAACATTTCAAACTCACGATTTTGAACCCTACAATAGTTAGCGTGATGATAAGACAGTTAGAAACGCTAAAATATCGAGGTAAGTTAGAGTAACAACTTTTGTGTACAGGTAAAACCGTTGCGCGGAATTTACATAGTATCTAGTATTAAGAATAAATACTTAGTACCTAATGTAATTCTTATGTAATCTGTACAAGAGTGATGTGTTGGCTCGACCGTATAAATTAGGGAGATCTCCCACTGAGCGGTTGTCTTGCTCGGTAGCGCCAGTGGCGCCGATGGTGACATCTTGAAACTTCTATATATAGTGTAGATTCCTAAACACTCCGTTAGTGCGATTCAGATTTGTGTGTCCTACTTTCACTTCCGATGAAGGTAGGTAGGAATAGTCAGGCTTAAGTTCGTATCTATTGAACTATTTTATGCAATTTGAAATATTTTCTTTCAGGTAAGCGACATCTTCCAATTCCACACACTGGGTGGTACCCATTCGGTCCACGCGGACGAATTATCCCCTATGTTCGCGTCAGCAGTCAGGCATCGAATGATGACGAGCACAGTACTCCTCGCCTTATATACCCACCTTCTCGGATGATTACAGTTCTACCACCATTTTGAAAGTAAATTTTGACGTTCCATTTTTATTTTAATATTTATATAAATACTTTTTGATACATTGATGTAAAGAACTAAGGTAAAGCCACGTATAGTCCATAAAAAGTGACTTCTCATGCGCCATTTTAAGTTTACGGGTCAACTGTCATGTCAAAAGTACGGTTTTCCAGGGTTTTCCTTTAAAATAAGGACTAAAGTCGTACTTTTAACACGAAATTTGACACAAAAAGTTAAAATGGCGCTTGAGAAGTTAAATCTTCTTCTTCTTCTTCTTCTTCGCTCTGGGCTGGTTTCCGCACTTAAACGTTTCCGTCTGTTGTGCGTGCATTGCCCCTCCCCGCTGAAGTTAAATCTTACAAATGTGTACTACAAAATATTTATGTCAACCGTATAAGTTGAGGCTCAGTGCTGACCTCTGCTGACGTCATCATGTCTTCGATGCTTCCGATGCGGCAGATCGAAATTTAATGGCATAACCTGTAGAATATCCTAAAAGTAGGTATTCTATAATATAATAATGTTTTTTATGTGATTTGAATACCAAAGCTTTTTATGTTTATATTAATTTTTTGTAATATTATTGTGTACGTGTTAATAATAAAATGGGGTTTCACATAATAATTTCTTTTAATTAAACAAATTTTTTTAAAAAAAGTGTGGAATTCAAAAAACGAAGGTAAAATGAAAAAATTAAGTATATAAAGTTATTTTATTATGTTTTACCTTATTTTATTGCAACACTATTTTAAATAATATATTAATATTCAATCCTAAATATTTTATAATGTCCCGACTTTTGTATTCGAAAATTAAAATAAAACTAACCAACAGCAAAAATAAATTAAATTAAATTAAATTATTTATAATTAATAATATTATGTAATTCCAAAATGGTCTGTATTAGAAATAAATGTAAATGTAAATTAGAAATATTGGACTAAGAGCCAGCGCGTGCCAGAACTTTGTTATTTTATAAAAGCTGAATGTTTATCTGTGTATTGTCCCTAACACATGGAGGAACGATCAGTGACTTTGGAGTTTGGATCATGGTGACTTTGGGAGATAACAGGTAATAAAGGTGTAAAAAATCTTACGACAAAGTATAAAATCTAATTTTTTTATATTTTCTTCGGAATAGTATTAGAAATCACGTCATGCATTGCCAGACACTTAGTGTTGTGGCAATCCCCTGCCAGACACCCTTAAAGTTTAGCAATTTATAAAAGTTAATGCATGACGTTATTTCTCATATTATTTCAAACAAAAATTAAAAATTAGACTATACTTTGACGTAAGATATTTTTACATATTTTATTATCTGTCATCTCCCAAAGCCACCATGATCTAAACTTCATAGTCGCTGATCGTTCCTCACCGTGTTGGGGGCAATACGCAGAGAAACTTTCAGCGTTTATAAAATAACGAAGGTCTGGCACGCGCTGGCTCTCTCTCTATATGTATGGGACGTAGGTTTCGTAAGAGGGTATGTGACATTATTTCATATAATGTAATTTTTTGTTTGACACCTCTCTATACAAGAACTGTCAAATTTAACGTCACTTTGTGTCATGGCACAAAACGACCTCTGATTGGTTGACGCTCTGAAAGTGAAACTGAAATGCATTGTTGAACAAGAATACCATCATCATCAACCGATAGACTCCACTGCTGGACATAGATCTCTTGTAGGGACTTCCACACGCCGCGGTCTTACCCCACCGACATCCAGCGGCTCCAACAGACTCGTCTTATGTCGTCCGTCCACCTAGTGGGGGGTCTTCCAACGCTGCGTCTTTCGGTGCGAGGTCGCCATTCCAGCACCTTGGGACCCCAACGTCTATCGGTTGTACGAACTATGTGCCCTGCCCAGTGCCCATTGCCACTTCAGCTTCGCAACCCGTTGAGAATACCATAAATTCAGGCAATTAAAATGGCCGCAAAATTTTGTCATGTACCCGACGTCAGTAGTCACTCCCTTTTATAATAATTTATGCATCATATTTCAGTGCTAAATAAATTTAATTTATGCATCATAATTTATCTACTACTCTGTACAATTCTATGATTTTTTTAACTTGCAAAATATATCGTGTAGAAACCAAAGGTGTATGGGTTTAATAAAAACTGCCATACTCCTTCCAGGTTAGGCCGCTCCCACCTTAGACTGCATCGTCACTTACCATCAGGTGAGATTGCCGTCAAGGGCTAACTTGTATCTGAATTTAAAAAAAAAAAAAATCGATATAACACCTACTTTGATACGTTATATTAATTTTATTAATATCGATTGAAGTTATTTCATTCGGTTCCTTTTTTTAATGACCTATAAAGCTATGCGCGCACAATTTTAGTAAATATATTTTTCTATACAATTAGGTACATATTTTAATGTATTTTTAGGGTTCCGTATCTCAAAAGTAACAAGGAACCCTTATAGGATCACTTTGTTGTATGTCGTGCCTATCAAACAACCTATAGGTACTTCCCGTTGACCTAGAATTATGAAATTTTGCAGGTAGTGAGGGCTTATGGCACAAGTAAAGGAAAAAATCCAAAAACCGTGAATGTTCACAAAAAAAATGTTCATGAACAAATAATTAGTATTTTCAACTTTCAAAGTAAGATTACTATACCAAGTGGGGTATCATATTATATTATGGTAATATTTTATTTATTTTTACGCATAAAAGTTTTTATTTTTAATTTATTGTGCGAAATGTCGAAAAAATACGATTGTAGTACGGAACCCTTGGTGCGCGAGTCTGACTCGCACTTGGCCGATTTATCAACTTATAACGTGTCCAAACTAAAAATCCGTGTTTGCCATATTGTGACGTCATAGTTAGCTAGAAATATATTTTGATGGATTATATTTCAGTAGATTTTGTCCTACAAAATCGATTGAATGGATTCAGTAGGTTTTGTCCTCCAAAGCGATTGAATATATTTTGTCCTACAAAATAATAGGTATATTGAATCAAAATAGCTAAGACGTCACAACATGGCGGCAACGATTACCCTTTGTTAGTTGGGATGCGTTATATAATATGGAGTGACTATTAACTCTTTAAGGATAGTGGATAATCGTAAAACGGTTAATTTCAACACCAAATTTTTTGTATATTGACAAAATGATACTTAATTTATAAGTTACCTAAAATTTTATATCGGTGGCAGATGAAGGATATTGCCGCAGCAGTATGTCTAGTGAAGAAGTTTCTAGGCTACGTTCGAAAAAATTCATAGATGGCGCTGAATACTACCACCACTAAAGATAAAAAATAATACCTGTATCTATATTATCTATGCTTTAATGTTTAGGTCGTGTCAATCAATCACATAGATGAAGAGTAAGAGCTAGCGTGCACTGCAATTTTCCTTACGTATCTTCCCCACAAAATCTGTGAACTACCTATAATATTAGAAGTACTTAATAATTTTTGCATCTGATTTAAATTTAAAGCATAGATCATATAGATATAGGTATTATTTTTCATCTTTAGTGGTGGTAGTATTCAACGCCATCTAGGAAAATTTTATCGAACATTGCCAGGAAACTTCCTCGTTGCCACACAAAACAACACACAAGTGTGTATGCACCTTTATTCCATTTCCAATGCAAGGCATATACCCTATCCGCGGAAAGAAGTTGGTATAACGCTATCTCTGTTACGTAATCCCATACAAATGATAGGGACAAGAATCTCAATGGGCGTTAACCATTTTGGGGCACCAACCAATCAAAAAAAATGTTTTAAAAAAACATTCGGAATTCGATTAGATTCGTTTGTGATTGGTTGGTGACACAAAATGTTTAGCGCCCACTGAGATTTTTGCCTCTATCATTTGTATGGGAGTACATAACAAAGAGAGCGCTAAACTAACTTCTTTCTGCGGATATAGTAAAGATGTGTTCAGTACAGCAGTCAGATTTATTGATAGATGACGTAATTTTTTTACGTCATCTTCCAATAATATGATTGACCTATAACTGCTTTAGTGGATCCCGCGGGGTGATAACGTATCTCGCAATCGGCTAGAGACAGACAGCAATAGCCATAAAGCGAAATAAGAAGAAGAAGAAGAGACACAGCAAATGAACTGTCGCATTGCTACTGCTGTCGCGTTGCTGTCGCTACTGCAACGTTTCGTAATCACCCCGCCGGCCTTACTTCAATAATTTAAAGTTGGTCAGTCCACAGCATTTTTAAAAGGTATTAGTGTTGTGAATAATTAATTTATGCCAGGGTTAAAAACACTCTAAAACGTTTTTAACTTGTAATTATTTTTGCATTTAAAATTGTTTAAACTAGACTGAAGCGTACGGCTAATTTCATTAAATGAACACACACATCACCATTAAAAATCCTGTAGTTATACATATTTGCGGACCTTATGAAACAACATCACTACGTAAAAAATGTTTTTCTGTGGTTTTTTTTTGTAGTATTGTAATAATTTTGAATTGAGAAACATTTTTTTTACTGGCAACTACCTACCTACAGTGCGACATTGCTATCTTGGCGCGTGGTGAAAATCGGAACTAACGTTGCCGTCAAGTGTCCCCTTTGTTCTTGTTTGAATATTCTAGCCTTTGTTCGTGCTATGTTCTCCAACAGCGCCCCCTTGTCAATGTCATTCAAGTGCCAAGAAAGCCTTGTCGCACTGTACATAAAATGTGTTTTCAAAAATCATTTGATTTTTGTTTGATAAGGTCCAAATCATTTAATATAATATTAGTAACTATGTGTAGCGCTTATAAATATCTGTCATTATTTGTAAAGATACATTTGGTGTTACTTGAAAATCATAATAAATCTATTCATAAGAATAATAATAAATAAATTATTTATTGAATAGAATAATAGCGATTAGAATTTAAACAATTTTTTTATTGCTCGTAGACTTAGCTCTTAAAAATAAAAAAAATCTTTATATTTTTTTTATTTCACGGTTTAAAGGCAAAGGATTACTTCTATTCAGCCTAATATTTTTTTTTTAAATTTCAAATAACACCAAATTGAACTCCCAATGAAAAATATAACATCACATCCATATAAATGAATTTATTAATAATTACGTAGTAATATTAAATTAATATTAAGCAATAAACACGTGTTAGTGATATACCTACGCTATTTTAGTGATTATTATAATAAAAAAAAATATTATCTCTATTATCTATGTGTGTAACCTATTTTCTTTTGGTTTTTTAATGGCTCCATATTAATTACGTCACTAAGTATGGGAAGGGGTTATAATGTTAACGTGCATTTCTCAGAACAAGGACTATTAGAAGTAGCCCTATTGTGACACTTACTGTTAGAGCGAGATAGCTAAATGCATTTAAGCTCTTATTAGAACGTGACAAAATGATAATGTTTTGTCCTTATCACCGTGGCCACTTTTTTTGTCTGTCAAAATGTATTTGTACGTGAGTATTTGACAAACAACGTGAAGTGTAGAAGGAATGACATTTCACAAGTAAGAAAATCTGCTTGAGCGAGAGGGACTGAGGGGGCCACGCCAGTTGCAAATCTGACATATCTGTGGTGCATTTACATATTGTTTTCACAATTCTTCAGTGCTTGAAGACCAAAGTCTTCGAACAGCGCGTGTTGCCAGTGATGACATATGGATCCGAGACATGGTCGCTAACTATGGGATTAAATTTTTTTTCAAAAAAAACAGTTCTTGTGACGTTAAGGGATTCCAGAATTTGTGACGTAATTATATGATACGGTCCTAAAATTGTATAAAAGATGTAATTAATTTTAAGTGCAATATTAATTTAAGCATGAAATCCAAAGCAATATTTGAACACATCACTATTGTATTGTGTAAAAAATTAGAAACAATTATCATGCTATTTTTTTATTTAGTTAATTAAATACATATTTGCAAGTACTTATTTAAAATATTATATTGCAGTAAAAAATTACCAAACAATATATAGCGCGTGCAAACTATTCGAAATCCGCCATATTGTGACATTCTAGTTACAGCTTTTGCCAAAAAACTAACTACTAACGCCGCCATCTTGTGAAGTGTCACAGCAACGCCGCATAATAAGGGGACAGCCCTTGTTATTCGGTGTTGCTAAGTTGAAATTCGCTGTTTTTGTTAAATATTAGTCACTAGCTTATGCTCGCGACTTCGTCCGCGTGGACTACAAAATTTCAAAACCCTATTTCACCCCCTTAGGAGTTGAATTTTCAAAAATCCTTTCTTAGCAGATGCCTACGTCATAATAGCTATCTGCATGCCAAATTTCAGTCCGATCCGTCCAGTAGTTTGAGCTGTGCGTTGATAGATCAGTCAGTCAGTCAGTCATTCAGTCAGTCAGTCAGTCAGTCACCTTTTCCTTTTATATATATAGATTACATATACATACAGTGCGACAAGGCTATCTTAGCGTGTGGCTAAAATCGAAACTAACGTTGCCGTCAAGTGTCCCCTTTGTTTTTGTTTGAATATTTCAAGCCTTAGTTCTCCAACAGCGCCCCCCTGTTCTTTCTATTCCATTCTAAAACAAGTTTTCATTTATTTTTGTGCATATTAGTTTTTAGTCGATAAAATACGAATGTACTACGGAACCACGGAACAGAACTCTCACTCAGAACTCTGACTCGCACTTGGCCGGTTTTTTAGTTTGGACGCGCTATAAAAATATTCACATTTGAACACGTTCGAAATGATTCAAAATAATATTTACTTAATTGTGTAATTATTTTACAATATCATTAATGTACGGATCCATTATTTTTATAAAAATTGCCACTGCCATTAAAATGTAAAATGTAGGTACCTAAATACATATATATGCTTGCTACTATTTAATATTCTTTCCCATATTTTTGAACTTCGGTGGTGAAAAATACGCAAAACCCCGCCATTCAATTATAGTTTCAAACTAGGTGTAATTTTTTTAGGAAAAAAAATTTGGAAAAAAATTAAATATTTACTAGGTCGTAAAATTGTAAAAATTTGATTGGCTGTAGAAAGACGCCTTTTTGAAAATCGATTTTTTTAAAATAAAAAAAAACACTGACTCCTGTAAGTAGTAATTAAACGTGTAACTTTATTACAAAATATTCACTTGGCATTTTTATTTCAAAATCCCATTTCGAAAAATTCAATATAAATAATTATAATCATTATTAATTTATAGTTAATAATGGCGGGTCTTCTCCGTTTGGCCGCAAGTCGCAACGGCAGTATGGGCCTTGAGGCATGGCCTGGTGGGGCGCAAGACAACTTTTTGTCTTGGTTTTACTTTTTAAAACTGACTGACATCTATTAAGGCATAGATGGCGCTACTAGTATTTTTTCACGCTATCTATGTTTAGTATTTAACATTACTTTGTTGTCCACTGAGACAAATAGATGGGGCTATTAGTATTTGGAGTATCTCACTGTAGCCATATCTATGTTTACCATCAATCAACTTGTTGTCTACAGATAGATGGCGCCACTTGTGTGTTATACCAATTTTGATCTCAATCACTGTCGATCTCTAAGAAATGTACTACAGGATAGGAAATGAAACAAAAGGCTTAGTTCAACGTATATGTACACAGTATACAATGTTTTTGTAGATATTTACACGATTTCATGGTAGTTTTACAGATACAAGTTAGTCCTTGACTGCAATTTCACCTGCTGGTAAGTGATGATGCAGTCTAAAGTGGAAGCGGGCTAACCTGGAAGGGGTGTGGCAGTTTTTATTAACCCTTACCCCTTTGGTTTCTCCATCGTACCGGAACGTTAATTCGCTTGGCGGCACGTCTTTGCCGGTAGGGTGGTAACTAGCCACAGCCAAAACCGGAATTCCAAACTCCTGCCGGGAATCGAACCCGGGAACTCCCACTAATAAGACCACAGCACTCACCACTGGGCCAGGGAGGTCGTCAGAAGTAGTTTCACACAAGCTTGGAGCGCCGCGCGCGGTAGGGCGCCGGCAGTTTGAGGTGCACCGTGCTGACGTGCAGCTTCATGGAGTTGGACTGCGAGAACGACTTGCCGCAGTGGGAACAGCTGTAGGGCTTCGCCCCCGTGTGTACCTGGAGAGAAGAAAATCAATTTTACTGTTTTGGTTTGAGATCTATGTTTGGCGCAGTCGGTAGGATGCAGATGGAAAAATCGACCCAAAGCCCAAGTAACATTTTATCATCATCATCATCATCAACCAATAGACGTCCACTGCTGGACATAGGTCTCTTGTAGGGACTTCCACACGCCACGGTCTTGCGCCGCCGCCATCCAGCGGCTCCCGCAGACTCGTCTGGTCCGTCCACCTAGTGAGGGGTCTTCCAACGCTGCGTCTGCCGGTGCGAGGTCGCCATTCTAGCACCTTGGGACCCCAACGTTTATCGGTTATACGAACTATGTGCCCTGCACATTGCCACTATAACATTTTATAGTCTGTAAAAAATGATTCCTCACGCGCCATTTTAACTTTATCGGTTCACTGAGGCCGATTCTCTTGTACACAATCTCTAAACTAAACTCAATTAACGGGTCTAAACCTGCTGCTATCCTTTTCCGCAAGCAACATTATGACAGGGATAGCAATAGATTTAGACGTGTCATTTTAGTTTAGAGATTGTGTACAAGAGAATCAGCCCCACTGTCATGTTAAAAGTACGGTTCACCTTTAAAATAAGGACTAAAATGTACTTTTGACATGAAATTTGACACAAAAAGTTAGTGTCTGTTTTATCTGTCTGTCTATCCTACAGGGTACTTCCCTATAGGTTGACCTAGAATCATGAAATTTGGCAGGTAGGTAGGTCTTATAGCACAAGGGGAAAAACTCGAAAATCGAGAAATTTGCGATTATATCACCAAAAAAAAAAATTAAAATATGTCCATGAACAAATAATTAGTATTTTCAACTTGCAAAGTAAGATTAGTATACCAAGTTGGGTATCACATGAAAGGGCTTCACCTGTATTTATTTTATTTTATTTTATTTATTAGGAACACACAATACATTAATTTAACACAAACTACGACACTTATAGACAAACACAGGCTGATAAATGTATCTATAAAATGTGTACACAGCATTTGCAAAATATCTAGACAAATAAAAAGAACTTGACTAACTACTAAACTAAACAATTAATAATTAAGTTACTTAGGAGATGAACCCACCGTAAAATGATAAGAGCTTTTTTTTGAATGCAGTAGCTGAGTCATGAAATATGTCGATGCCAGATATCTTTTTTGACATTCTGTACATTCTAAAACAGATTTTTATTTATTTTTATGCATAATAGTTTTTGATTAATCGTGCAAAGTGTCGAAAAAATACGACTGTAGTACGGAACCCTCGGTACGCGAAGTTTTAAGGTTAAGCAATAAACTTACTCGATCGTGTCTGTTGAGAGCCGCCTTGTGCTTGAACGCCTTCGGACAATGCTTGCATTGATACGGACTTTCCCCGGTGTGAGTCCGTAGGTGAATCTGTGCAAACACCAGTTAGATGAGACCACCACTGAGATTATTGTCTCTATCGTTTGTGTCGTGAGCAACCCACTACCGGCCCACTACTGAGCTCGGGTCTCCTCTCAGAGTGAGAAGGGTTTAGGCCGTAGTCTGCCACGCTAGCCCAATGCGGATTGACTCGCTCCAACAATGCACGGGGCTGCAATGGCTTGTATAGTACGGTATAATAATATTGTAAATTGAAAAATTAAAAAGAGCAACCGCCGAGTTTCTTGCTGGTTCTTCTCGGTAGGAACGGCATTCCGAACCAGTGGTAAATTAAACCTGACTATTCATGAGTACTTGCAAAAAGTTTACATGATTAAAAAAACATTCTATTCTATTCTATTCTATTGACAGCCTTCACATTTGACGACCTACCTAAGTGCTGTGATCATATTAGAGAGAGGTCCCGGGTTCGATCCCGGCAGAGGTTTGGAATTTTATAATTTCTAAATTTCTGGTCTGGTCTGGTGGGCTTCGGCCGTAGCTAGTTACCACCCTACCGGCAAGGTCGTGCCGCCAACCGATTTAGCGTTCCGGTACGATGCCGTGTAGAAACCAAAGGGGCATGGGTTTATTAAAAACTGACATACCCCTTCCAGGTTACCCCACTTTCATCTCAGATTGCATTATCAAAATCTCAGTGGGCGTCAACCATTTTGAGTCACCAACCTATGAATCACAAACATGTTTTTCAAAAAACATTCGAAATTCAATTCGAAACAAAAACATAGTTTCGTTTGTGATTGGTTGGTTAACGTTCACTGAGATTTTTGTCTCTTTCATTTGTATGGAATTACGTAACGTAGTGCCGTACTAACTCCTTTCCGCGTATAGCGTATAGTCAACATACCTGTAACCTCTGAAAGACACTGAACTTCTTCGGGCACTCGGTACACTGGAACGGCCTCTCTCCGGTGTGTATGCGCTGATGGTAGGTTAACGTCGCTTTCGTCTACAACAATAATTTATTCTAAGTCAAAGTCAAATAATTTATTTATTTACTTTGTTCAGAATCAGTAACAGAATCGATTGCATTTTTACTACGGGTTAAGGGTTATTTAGAAAAAAAAGCCGGCCAAGTGCGAGTCAGGCTCGCGCAATGAGGGTTCCGTACTACAGTCGTATTTTTTCGACATTTTGGACGATAATTCAAAAACTATGATGCATAAAAATAAATAAAAATCTGTTTTAGAATGTACAGGTGAAGCCCTTTCATATGATACCCCACTTGATATAGTCACTCACTTCGAAAGTTGAAAATACTAGTTATTAGTTCATGACCACAATTTTTTTTTTGTGTGATCTAACCCTAAATTCACGGTTTTCAGATTTTTCCCCAAATGTCAGCTATAAGATCTACCTACCTGCCAAATTTCATGATTCTAGGTCAACGGGAAGTACCCTGTAGGTTTCTTGACAGACAGACGGACAGACAGACAACAAAGTGATCCTATAAGGGTTCCGTTTTTCCTTTAAAAAATCCTGCACGTTTGAACACCTAGTTAGTAGTAATGACCGCATGCACCAGCTGACTCGAGCCGCGCGAGCGAGAGCGCGCACGATCGACGCCAGCCGTCCCGTTCGCACACAGCCACTCGCTTGGGGTGACCATGTTCTTGTGAGGACAACTCCTCAACACAACCAGCTTATAACTTCGTAAGTTTTCGTTAAATATTTTTGAAATCTAAATATATAAAAGGAAAAGGTGACCGACTGACTGACTGACTGACTGATCTATCAACGCACAGCTTAAACTACTGGACGGATCGGGCTGACTTTTGGCATGTAGATAGCTATTATGACGTAGACATCCCCTAAGAAAGGATTTTTTAAAACTCGTTTTTTTTAAAAAGAATATTAGCCATGTTAAATGACTAATATTCCCCTTTCCTCTCCAATTTTAAAAAAATATTGTGTGGCACAACCCGAAAAAAGCACGCTAGCTCATCTAGCGCTCTGCAAATTGGATAATGTAATGGGCGTTTTACGTAGTATAATAGTAGTTATAAATTTTTATTTTTTTTAATTATTAAAATTATTTAATAATAGTGGTTCTCACAATGCACTTCTTCCCGCATATCTCGCAGACCACACTCTCGCTGGGCCGCTTCAGAGTCCTCGGCTTGTTTTGCTTCAGCTTCACTCCGAGGTGGACGCGCTGGTAATGTATGGCGTACGACCGCTCGTTGTTGAACGTTCTCTTACACTGGAAGTAAAAGCAAAAATTGTAACACTGACTTTAGTACCCGACCTGTAAACTAGATGGCGCTAGTGAACATTAGCTCGCGGTAGGAGGCACCCATGTTGCTTCCACACCCGCCTAATGATTCGCTAAAAACTGATAAGGGATCACTGACTTTAGTATTCGACCTGTAAACTAGATGGCGCTAGTGAACATTAGCTCGCGGTAGGAGGCACACATGTTACTTCCACACCCGCCTACTGATTCTCTAAAAACTGATAAGGGATATGGTTTTAATAAAAACTGCCCCTCTCAAGTTAGCTCTCTTCCATCTTAGACTGCATCATCACTTACCACCAGGTGAGATTGCTGTCAAAGGCAAACTTGTATCAGAATTTCAAAAATTGGCAGACCTCTTTTATATAAAAGGAAAAAGTGACTGACTGACTGATCTATCAACGCACAGCTCAAACTACTGGACGGATCGGGCTGAAATTTGGAATGTAGATGAAATTTGTGTAGTCCACGCGGACGAAGTCGCGAGCATAAGCTAGTCATATTATAAAACGACCACCAAACAGAACAGCTATTTTGACACGGCCATACTGTGACTTACCTCGTCGCAACTAACGCTCTCGTCTTTATGGTGAAGCTGCAGATGTTCTTTCTGGTCTTCATCGGATGGGTACCCTTCCCCGCAGTATGGACATGGCCTGAAACAAGTTACATTGAAAGGAGATAGGAGTTTTTTTTTTTTTTCTTAGGAGCTTTGCCCCCCCCCAATATAATTGTTATGTCACCATGGTTTTAATTTTTTATTTTGTAGACAAATAATTACCTTTTTATATTCTGCAAACGATTTCCATTTATTCACTCTGGTTATAAAGAAATCTTATTTTTTATGTTGCTGATATATGTATCAGCATATGTATGTTATATTTAACTAGCTTATGCTCGCGACTTCGTCCGCGTGGACTACACTTTCAAACCCCCATTTCACCCCCTTAGGGGTTGAATTTTAAAAAATCCTTTCTTAGCGGATATAATAGCTATCTGCATGCCAAATTTCAGCCCAATCCGTCCAGTAGTTTGAGCTGTGCGTTGATAGATCAGTCAGTCAGTCAGTCAGTCATCTTTTCCTTTTATATATTTAGATTAATACTTTATACACACACAGGCACAGACACTATTACACACGCACACAGACAGACAGGGAGAGATATTATATATAATTAATACTTCTTTAAAATAAATGGATGTTTACGATTCTAACTGTAATTGTGGATATTTTCAATGATAGGGGTTTCAAAAAATAACACATTTAAAAAAAAATTAGTTTTACACGACGCCACAAAAAAGGGCTCACGGGCGATCTCCTTTCCTTTTATATTCGCGGGCATTTTTAATTCAGATACAACTTAGCCCTTGACTGCAATCTCACCTGGTGGTAAGTGATGATGCAATCTAAGATGGATGCGGGCTAACCTGGAGGGGGTTTCTACACGGTATCGTACCGGAACGCTAAATCACTTGGCGGTACAGCTTTGCCGGTAGGGTGGTAACTAGCCACGGCCGAAGCCTCCCACTAGTCCAAACCAGAATTTTGGAAATTATTAAATTCCAAACCCCTGTCGGGAATCGAACCCGGGACTTCCCACTAATGAGACCAGGGCGCTTACCACTGCTCCAGGGAGATCATCAGGGAGACGAAGTATAAGTCCCGCAAATTGCTATTGCGCTGGAACCATGTCTCATTAACAAATGACGTCATTTTGACGACAGCGGAAATAAAAATATACCAACAGCTCGAAACTTCAGTCTAGTGCTGACGTCACTAAAATGGCGGCCACGCGCATTAGCAATTTGCGGGACTTATACCGGGTATGAAGTTAAAGTCAAATGAGTCAAAGTCAAATGATTTATTTGACTTTTTGATAGTCAGTTGTTGGATTTGTAAGATATAGTGGTGATAATTTTTACGCGAACTTAAAACTAAAGCTACGAGGGTTCCAAACGCGCCCAGGTCTGAGAAGAGCCCACAACAAACTCCCACTGACCTCACAGTTGGGTCGCAAGTGTCGTTGAGGGAGAGGTCGAGATGCCTGGCCAGCGCTTCGATGCTGTGGAACTTGGCGTTGCATTGAGGACACGTGGACGGAGAGTGGGAACTCTACAAAAAAAAAAGTTAAATTGTGAAAAATCGAGCAACTGAGAGTCGAGACAAGGACAATGTTAAAATTAGTACGCGACAGGTTGAAATCGCAATCAGGGTGGAGACGCCCCGCACACCCGCACAGCCCCCGCACACCCCCAAGTGCGAAAGTCATTTGTGGGAATGAGTGTAATATTTTATAATAAAATTCCACAAGCAATTTTAGACTTGCCTTTACACAAGTTTAAAAAATGTGTTAAAAGTATGCTCCTAAAAAAAGCATATTATACAGTCGCAGACTATGTAAACGATAAAAAAGCTTGGATTTGACTCGCTCCAGCAATGCACGGGGCTGCAATGGCTTGTATAGTACGGTATAATAACATTGTAAATTGAAAAATTAAAAAGAGCAACCGCCGAGTTTCTTGCTGGTTCTTCTCGGTAGGAACGGCATTCCGAATCAGTGGTAAATTAAACCTGACTATTCATAAGCACTTTTAAAAAGTTTACATGAATAAAAAAACATTCTATTCTATTCTATTCTATTCTATTCTATTCTATTCACCGATAGCACGGGTGACGAACGACTGTGCAGGAGATTATACTATAATTGCGTAATAAAATAAATAGGAACTATAATGCGCATTAACAATGTAAATGGTAAGAAAGATATAACACTGTACTTTTATTTTATTTTTAATTTGCATGGCGGCCATTTTGAAATTCGCCATCTTGGTTTTTGTTATCTGTTGTTATAGCGGGAAATACACTCTGTAAAAACTCTCATCATACGGTTTATGAGATACAGTCCGCTAACAGACAGACGGACGGCAATCTGTGAGGACTCACTGACTTTTTAACACACAGCGATGTGAGTGTTCTCGCTCGCGCGCTACTTAGCTTGAGGCGATGACCATGTGCTATACTTACGTGCGCTTTTCGCTTGTGCATCCTCAACCCAAACTCCCCTATAAAGGATTCCCCACACACATCGCAGGCGTTGCTCGACGGATGTTGAAGACGGATATGAGTCAAATGACTTGTTGATTTACTGGAAAATAAGCAGACATTGGGGCCGATTCTCTTGTACACAATCTCTAAACTAAACTAAATCAACAGGTCTAAATCTAGTGCTATCCTTTTCTGTAAGCAACATTATGAAAGTGATAGCAATAGATTTAGACGTGCCATTTTATTTTAGTTTAGAGATTGTGTACAACGGAACACATTAGCTGATCAGAACTCTAGCAAAAACTTAGCGTTATTGTTATACTATCTAAACACAATCCAATACCTCATTTTGTAGCGATTTAGTATTTTTCAAACCCGCAATGTATAGCGTGCAAAACTCGGGTCAATGCCCCGACTACCAAGCGGCATTGACTCCGAGTGGCCTAGTTATGCAACGTTGTTAACCTCTAGCGTCAGTCAGGTGTTTTATTTGCAACTAGCTTATGCTCGCGACTTCGTCCGCGTGGACTACACAAATTTCAAACCCCTATTTCACCCCCTTAGGGATTGAATTTTCAAAAATCCTTTCTTAGCGGATGCCTACGTCATAATAGATAGCTATTATGACGTAGGCATCCGCTAAGAAAGGATTTTTGAGCTGAAATTTGGCATGCAGATAGCTGCATGCCAAATTTCAGCTCGATCCGTCCAGTAGTTTGGGCTGTGCGTTGATAGATCAGTCAGTCAGTCAGTCACCTTTTCCTTTTATATATTTATAGAAGATATATCGTGAATTTTTACAAAATGTAGGACTTTTTATATATTTTTTCGCGTTCTTTTTTGTGGTATCATATCAGTAATCATTAGTACTATCACCTGTTTTCGTTTTTGCCAGCGTTCTGGTTACACCCTGTATGTACATACTACATACACATATATAGAGCCTCAATAGCTCAACCGGTATAGGAGTGGACTGAAAACCGAAAGGTCGACGGTTCAAACCCCGCCCGTTGCACTATTGTCGTACCTACTCCTAGCACAAGCCTGACGCTTAATTGGAGAGGAAAGGAAATTGGAGTCATTTAACATGGCTAATATTCTTTAAAAAAATATATATATATCTATGTATGTTTGTGTTTATGTCAGTGTGTGTGGCATGTGAACAGAAAACGCAACTCACGCAAAACTGGCGCCGCATATCTTGCAGTCGAACGTAAACCCGTTGTGCCAGTTCGAATGCTCCTTCGCTCTGTGACTGCAACAAATCATACGACTAAATAATGTATAGCATGCAAACTCGGGGTCAATGCCCCACTTACGACGTGGCATTGACCCGCGTGCACGGCACCTAACTACGCAACGTTCGTTAACCTTCAAGCGTCAGTCAGATGTTTTAATTGCAATACGTTGCGATTTTTGTTTCTTACTTTTTAGTTTATTTTATTTATACCTAGTCAAGTTACTACTACTAAGTAATTATTAACATTTGGTTATATTTTTTTTCTTATGTTGTTTTGTGAGCTGAATAAACTTTTACTTATTTACTAGCTTATGCTCGCGACTTCGTCCGCGTGGACTACACAAATTTCAAACCCCTACTACCCCTATAAACTCCCTTAGAGGTTGAATTTTTAAAAATACTTTCTTAGCGGATGCTTACGTCATAATAGCGATCTGCATGCCAAATTTTAGCCCGATTCATCCAGTAGTTTGAGCTGTGCGTTGATAGATCAGTCAGTCAGTCAGTCAGACAGTCAGTCACCTTTTCCTTTTATATGTTTATTGTTTTAGTCCTTTAAAGGTGACCGTGCGTTCACCTTTAAAGTGCTAAAATCGTACTTTTGACATGAAATTTGACACACAAAGTTAAAATGGCGCGTGACTAGTCATTTTTACGCATTATACAAACCGCTGTTTGAAGCAAATAAATATAGAAGAGCAGTGTTACCTAGATCTAGACACGTGATCGCACAGTTTACACACGTACTTCCTCTCGTGCGAGTTGACTATGTGCGTCCTCAGCTGCCTCGCCTCCGCCCATCGCGACTGACATATCCCGCACACGAACTCGCCACGTTCCTGGTAGTTACAGGTTATATTAATGTACCTATATATTTTTTAATTTATAGACTGCTTGGCTGCAATCAGACCTGGTGGCAAGTGATGATGCAGCCTAAGATTAAAAAGAGCAACCGCCGAGTTTCTTGCTGGCATTCCGAACCAGTGGTAAATTAAAACTACCCGACGATTCGAAAGCGCTTGTAAAAAGTCTACTTGAATAAAAACATATTCTATTCTATTCTATTCTAAGATGGAGCGCGCTTGCCTAGAAGATGCCTTTCACTCTTGGTTTGAAGGTATCCATATTATAATTGTAGGAGAAAAAGGATACCGAAAGGGCGTTCCAAATCCTAGAGGGCTGAATTAGAAACGAGGAGGCAATTCGCTCCGTATGTAGCCGTGGAATTTCGTGCACGGGTGCAGACTACACAAATTTCAACCCCTATTTCACCCCCTTAAAGGCTTTGTCAGACAGGACGCGTACTTAGCGCGCGTCAGAGCGTTAACTTGACGCCGCGCTATGACGCTAAGATGTGTTGTACTACCATCGTACAATACCGTCAAACAGAGCGCCGGCGCTAGCAGTACGCAACGCTCTGTCGCGGCGTTAGGACGCTTTTAACGTCGGGTGTTGTATTTTTTTACAAATTTTATTTTAGCGTCGGAGTGAATAGGCGTAAAATAATAATAAAATACTGCATAATGATCGAAAATTTGATAGAATTGGTTAGAAAATATCCATGCTTATATAATACGAAGGATAGTTCATATAAAGATATATCAATGAAGGCAAAATTGTGGGCACAAATCGGAAAAGAAATTAATGAAACTGGTAAGTAAAAAAATTCGTTTATTGATTAAAATAAGACACAAATTGTTCACGAGTTTCGAATGCTGCAGTCGTTGATCTTCTATTTGTTGGACGATGAGTTATTAAAGCACGCATAGGTGCGTTTTCGTCTTCCGACTCCGGAGTTAATATCGCTGTACCTTGTTTTGTTCGCAAGTAATTATGTAAACAACATGCAGCTTTAATAATATCAATTGATGTGTCCACATCACAGTCAATAGGTCGTAAAAAAATGCGCCATTTTTGTGCTAATATTCCGAATGTATTTTCAACCACCCGACGTGCCCTGCAAAGTCTTTTATTAAAATTTGTTTTTCTTTCGTCTTGTGTGGCTAAGGCTCTTGGGAATGGACGCATCAAATATGTTTTTAAAGCAAAACCTTCGTCGCCGATAAGTACATGAGGTACGGGCTCCTCGGTGCCTGGAAGAGGTTTATCTGGCAGCAGAGATTTTCCGTGGATATATTGCCGATAAAATATTGAGTTCTCGAATATACCACTATCACTTTGCCGCCCGTAACTACCGACATCTATGACGGTGAATTTGTAACATGGATCGACTATAGCAAGAAGAACTACAGAAAAAAACTTCTTGTAGCAAAAATATTCTGATCCACTATTTTGGGGACACTTTATAGAGACATGTTTCCCATCAATACTACCGACACAATTCGGGAAGTTCCAGGTTTCCCTATAACCCTTCTCTGATTGTTTCCATGTCTCTTCAGTAGGCGATGGCATATATTCTGGTTGTAATGTATTCCAGATTTCTGTACAGACTTCTTTTACAATACCACCGACTGTTGAACGACCTACTCGGAAGGAGAAGGCTATGGTCTGATGTGAATCACCCGTAGCTAAGTACCTGAAACAAAATAATACAATTTATGTTTATTTTATAGGTGAAGTAGCTAAAAAAAAATGGAAGAGCTTGAGGGACAATTATATGAGATACAAAAAAGAGGTTGCAGGTACTACAGGACAAGCTGCAAAAAAATTTACAAAATGGCCTTGGGCTTCCCAGTTACAGTTCCTTGACTCAACTCTGACAGATCGAGAAAGAACTTCAAATATTCGAGAACCTACACCAGAAACATCGTCAGCTATAGAAACTCAATCTCCAGAGACGCCTCCACCACAGACACCTCCACCAAGAACACAAAGCGCACCCCCGCCAGAAACACCTCCGCTAGAGACGCCCCAAACAAATGACACAAATAGTTCACGAGCTAAGAAAATTAAAAAAACTGACAGCGAAATGGATAAAGTTATAAATTTTCTTCAAAATAAGAAAAAACAAGAGTATGATGCCATAGATCACCTATTCCAAAGTTATGCCCAAACATTTAAAAGTTTTTCCAAAGACAAACAGATAAAAGCCAAAGTAGAACTAGCCAAGTTATTTGCAAGCATAGAAACAGAGGAACTGCAAGAAAACGTCCAGATATTGAATTCACCACACTATTCCATTATTAGTACCGAAGACTCCGTCTGCTATGCAGTACCCAATTCTGTTCCCGAAGATTCATCCCCAGTAGCTGTTATAGATTTATCTAACAGTACTTCATCATACCTGCAACAGCCTGAGCAGCTACGTCAACCACTACGCGAAATCGATATTCTACATGTAACTAATTTTGGAGCATCGACTTCTGATTACAACTCAGCTGATTTTGATTGATTTTCATAATAATAACGCAATGAACATGTATTTAAAAAAATAAATATTTCTTACCTTAGACAGATTACAAGTCTTTCTCTTGTAGAAATAGGTGTCCTCCAGTTTGTGGTACATTTGCTTATTTTTGGGATGAGCAGTTCATGTAGTTCTTCGAATAAATCTTGAGACATACGAAAGTATGTAAAAAAACGATCTTCATGTGATGCAAGCTCACGACACAAACGATGATACTCTCCTAAATTCTTTCTCTTTTGATTGATGTCGTGCACCCATACTCTTTTTCTCTGTGACCGTGATAAAGCATATAAAAGTAATAATTCTTCCACATCTGAATCACTCGACATCTCCATAACGAACAAACTCTTCACACTGCTATCGATCTGCACTACGCTTTGGCGAATGGCGAAATGGCGGCGCGGTGTCGTCGAGTCAGTGCCCTAACGCGCGCTAAAGCGTTCTGTTTGACGAAGCCTCGCGCGACGTTAAAACGGGACGCTATAACGCTACTACGCAGCGCTAAAATACGCATCCTGTCTGACAAAGCCTTAAGGGTTGAATTTACAAAAATCCTTTCTTAGCGGATGTCTACATCATAATAGCTATCTGCATGCCAAATTTCAGCCCGATTCGTCCAGTAGTTTAAGCTGTGTGTTGATAGATTAAAACTCTTTAAATCATAATAATGTACCCTTAACTAAACTAAACTAAATGTTTTTGTGTGTGACAAATATGTCCCATATGACATATTATATGCCTCAACGTCTTTAAAGTTAGATTTTTGGTAGTTTTATGTATTACCGATTCTTATGTCGGAATAAATGTACCGCTGTGAGTTTTAATTAAACTTAACTTAATAAACATCTTCATGTGTGACAAATTTGTTCCAAAAATAAAAACTTACTTCCTCATGCGGGACAAACATGTCCCTTATATGACAAATGTCCCTTATGTGACAAACATGTCCCTTATGTGACAAACATGTCCCTTATGTGACAAATATGTTCCAAAAATTAAGAACTTACCTCATCATGACTCAGCATATGATTCCTAAAAGTAGCGTCCGTTATAAAGCCCTTAAAGCACTTATCGCACTTATAAAAGGAGTTGATATAATTCGACGATGTTTTCCTCTGCTCTATCTCAGATAACTGCTCAGATTTGCTCAGGTATATAACCTCAACGTCTTTGAGGTCTTCGGGTATTGGTATTTCTTCGTTAATGACGTCACTGTCATAGTTGGTGACGTCATTGTCTATGTCGATGTAGCTGTGATCTTGTTTGAAGTCCTCTTCAAGTTTGACTAGGTCTTCTATTTCCTGGGGACAAAGGCTATATTTTTAAAAACCAGTGTGCGAGTCAGACTCGCGCACCGAGGGTTCCGTACTGCAGTCGTATTTTTTCGACATTTTGCACGACAATTCAAAAACTATCGATGCATAAAAATAAATAAAAATCTGTTTTAGAATGTACAGGTGAAGACCTTTCATATGATACCCCACTTGATATAGTTATCTTACTTCGAAAATGGAAAATACTAATTATTAGTTTAAGACCACAATTTAATCTTTTTTTGTGTGGTGTGACCACAAATTCACGGTTTTCAGATTTTTCCCCTAATGTCTGCTATAAGACCTACCTACCTGCCAAATTTTATGATTCTAGGTCAATGGGAAGTACCCTGTAGGTTTCTTGACAGATCAACAGACAGACATACAGACAACAAAGTGATCCTATAAGGGTTCCGCTTTTCCTTTTGAGGTACGGAACCCTAAAATAGGGCAACAACCCTTGTATAGATACCTGTTTAATTTTCTTCTTTTTCCTCTTCTTAGGTTTCAACTCTTCCACAGTCAACTGCACATAGTCTACATTGTCTATCTCGTGTTTGATCTCCGGCTCTACATACTCTATGCGCACAGTGGGGTAGTTGGTTTCGTGTACCAGGTTCAGTTCAAACTGGTGGTTTATTACACGCAGGCTTTCCAATGATACCTGAAACAGTATATACATACACAAGAACGCTGGCAAAAACGAACACAGGTGATAGTACTGATGATTACTGATATGATACTAGAAAAAAAACGCGAAAAAAATACTTTAAAAAAAACCTATAATTTATTTAAAAGTTTATGATATATTGAAAACTAGCTTATGCCGGCGACTTCGTCCGCGTAGACTATCCTATTTTACCTCCTTAGGAGTTCAATTTTCAAAAATCCTTTCTTAGCTGATGTCTACGTCATAATAGCTACCTGCATGCCAAATTTCAGCCCGATCCATCCAGTAGTTTGAGCTGTGCGTTGATAGATCTATCAGTCAGTCAGTCAGTCACCTTTTCCTTTTATGTATTTAGATAAAACATCTAACTGATGCCAGAGGTCAATAAACATTGCGTTTGTTTGTTTGGCGAGGGGGGTTATATAATAGTGAAAGTTCTTACCACTTGGTGTGATTGAATAGAATTCAGCAAAATCTGCTGAGTGGTGCAGCATTTCTCTTTAAAAGACGCACTCTTGAGCAGCATGGCGCTGCAGTAGCTGCAGATATGGTGCGGCAAACCCTCTTGTAGTGAAAACTGAGAACAATAATATAAGTTCACAACGGTGTAATTACGAAGTCTGCCAACCTACATTTGAACAACCTACATACAGTAGGATTAAGATAAAATCATAACTGTCTGGGAAGATAGAATCGTAATCGTATCACTCTTACCAGATCAGCCAATTTTAAATCTACCCTGTCGGAAATCTGACCCTGGGATCTCCCATTTGTCCATACTAATATTATAAATGCAAAAGTGTATCTGTCTGTCTGTCTGCTAGGTTTTCACGGCCCGACAGTTTACCCGATTTTGATGAAATTTGGTACAGAGTTAATTTAAATCCTGCGGAAAGACACCTACTATTTTTTATCCCGGAAAAGAACAGAGTTCCCGCGGGATTTTTAAAAAACTAAATTCACACGGACGAAGTCGTGGGCATCCTCTAGTCTTCTAAATATACAAAAAGGAAAGGGTGACTGACTGATCTACGCACAGCTCAAACTATTGGCCGGATCGTGCTGAAATTTGGCATGCAGATAGCTCAGGCAGATAGCTATTATGATGTAGGCATCCGCTAAGAAAGGATTTTTGAAAACAACCTCGGGGGTGAAATAGGCGTTTTAAATTTGTGTAGTCCTCGCGAACGAAGTCGCGAGCATAAGCTAGTCATAAATAAAATAGTAAGCTAACTCGGTATAACCATAAGACATTTTCCGGTTAAATAAAATAAAAATAAACATTGGTAAGTACCTCAATTCCAGTTAGAATTTCATATGCTTGTACAAAATTGAAGTGATACATGTTGTACAATTTTATATTGTCCGTCGCAAGGCACACACGACACGCCAATAATTCCGCCATTATTCATTCAATTAACACGAATTTACTTTAATTTTTGAAATATACTTTTGATTTATTTCAATATTTACAAACTATGAGAACATTTGACAGCTTCTTTCTAAGTTTCTAAGCACAGAGCAGAAGAATGATAGAGATTTACAGAAATAGGATCGTCTAAAATGGACGCGAAAATCTTAAATCGATCGGTATTTTAATATGATTGTTACATATTTTGTTGAATATAAACAGTCGTTATCGTTGTTTAAGTTTTAAAAACACTAGAATATTGTTATTTTGAACAATTTTTGATTAATCGTTATTATTTTTATGAAATTACGTAATTTACAATATTCTCTGAGGTGTTATTTCTCTATTATAGCTATGCAATACAACATAGATCGACCGAAAAGAGTTTAAATTAAATGAGGCCGCCACTTTCGTTCTTGTATACAACACCATGTACTGCAACCAAAACAATATTGATATTTAATTTTTTTTTAATTTATTAAAAACACTGGAAAAGTCTATATTGTAAGTTTCAGCGACAAGTTCCATCAAAAAATTTCTGCAACAAGTTTTAACAACAAGTTTCAGCAGCAAGCTTCTGAAACAAGTTTCAACAACAACTTTCAGCAACAAACCAAACCATGAAACCACCAATTTAGCCACGTTAATAATAAGTTAAACCACGACATAATCTTAATATCATTAGTTTCAACAACCAGTTTCCAAGTGGACACAACAAGTTTCAATAAAACAATAAAACATTTTAGTTCCAATATATTTAATTTTCTACTCTAAGCGGTTGCACTGTACAACCTATTTTCCAAATCGCGTTCATTTTATAAATACATTTGCATTTTGGCAGTCTCACTTTATCATTATTTTTGCAGTTATCATTTAAAATTCTTTATACCTATCTACCCTACTTTATATCTATCTATCAATAGTTTTTTTTTTTTTGTGCATAGTTTTTTCAATTTTATCTTAAATAAAGGAAGTTCTCGCGTCAAAAAAAAATAGCTCACTATATTAAATTATCTACCCTACCATAATATTCTCTACATCTAATTTTATTTGAAAAATAGTTCTTGGAAATAACAAAATCGATGAATGAAATCGATTTAAATTAATCCATATCTTCACACATCACTAGTATAAGATTACAAAAAACAAAATCAAAACAGAGTGACGCGTCAAGGGCGCCATGACAGTCCCACAGATACTGTCATGGCGCCGTGATCACGCTAGCACAGGAAAAAATATTCTGTATTTTGCAACTTGATAGCTTCAAGTAATCACTTGGTAATCTGTGGTGATAAAATGAATAATTTCTGTTCCTTTGTGAGCATCCACTATATTATCTGTGAGTGCGGAGATACTTTCCCAACCGAAAAGTTATTGCGGGACCATCTAGATCATGAACACGTAAATCTTAATGAAGAAACTAGTGAATACCAGTGCAGCACTGTAAGTAATGGATATAGATTTATTACGTACCTATCTATTATCAACCTCATTGTTTACCGTAGTCCTTTTAAAGGATCTGGCGGGAAAAAATTTCATCCTTTGTTGACGCTGTTTCTGCTGGTAAATTTCTTTTCTGCTGTTAAAAACAATAAATTATAGTCATTAATTAGTTCAAATAACCTCCGGTTAAGTTTCAAGCTTTTTCATTAGTTTTGTTCAAGATTTGAGTATAATGATTAATGTTTAGATAGGTATATTATAGTGATCTTATCAACCCCTTTTAAACCCTAGTAAGACTTTAACACACGCTTGAAAACATTATGGAGAACTCAGGCATGCAGGTTCACTCACGTTTTCCTTCACCGTTAATAAAAAACCGGCCAAGTGCGAGTCAGACTCGCGCACCAAGTGTTCCGTATTACAATCGTATTTTTTCGACATTTTGCACGATAAATCAAAAACTACTATAAAGATAAATACCTAATAATTATTTATGATCAGGAGGTGGATCGCCCAATAAATTCAATCTTGATAAATACATAAAATATAATTTATTATTTTAACAGAAAGACATTACTTTTTCCAACGATAACGACAACCCACAAGTGACAGACTTACAAATATAGAACGCTATTTTATTCTTTCTTCACTTTAGATGTAATGAGTTTACATACGAGTTCATATCACTTTCTAATCTATTTTAGAATGTTTAAGTAAGGCCCTTTCATATGATACCCCACTTGGTATAGTTATCTTACTTTGAAAACTGCAAATACTGATATTTGTTCCTGATTCATGATTGTTTTTTTTGTGATGTAACCACAAATTCACAGTTTTAGGATTCCTTTACTCGTACTATGACCTACCTACCTACCAAATTTCATGATTCTAGGTCAACGGGAAGTACCCTATATATAGGTTTTCTTGACAGACACGACAGACAGACAGACCACAAAGTGATCCTATAAGGTTTCTTTTTCCTTTTGAGGTACGGAACCCTGAAGAAGTGATTTATAACTGCATTTAAGGCAAATATATAAAAAAAAATTAGAGGTGCATGCCCGTGATCAAACCCCTCGACTCTCCAATTAGGAGACTAAAATCTTAATCACTATAGTCGACGCATTTTAAACTGAGTCATCGAGTTATCTGACAGACAGATAACTCGATGACTTAGTTTAAAATGCGTCGACTATATACTCTGATTTTTAATTCGGTGGAATTCTGACATTGTCATTTTTATACATCAGGGGAGTTATTTGTATGAAAAACAGTGTGACCACCACCTGAAGTTCGATTTTACCCCAAATTACATTAAATCCCTGTCAATATAAAAAGCCCTAAGACATAACTTCGCACTAAAATACAATGCAATCTTTAACGGCTGAAAGTGGAAACTGGCAGCAATGGGATCGGTTGATTTGAGAATGTAATCTTGACTTATATGTTGACATTTCTCAGTAAAACAACAAAAAATCTGCCAAATCGGTTGATTTGTTCTCAATCTTTACATGCGGCAATTGATTTATATACTTAAATTTACCTATGTATAATATTAAGTTTTCTTCTTTGTGGGAATTGTTTTATGTCTGGTAACATTAAGAAATGTCAGAATTCCACGGAATTAAAAATCAGATTATAGACTATCACCACTCTTGAATTGATCATCACTTGTATACCATTTTTCCAGTGCGGTAAGATCTTCTCTACAGAGAGAGGATGCATCGTCCATCAAGAAGTTCACGCCAGAGGTGTCACAACCAGGCGCCCGCGCCTGGCGGAGCCACGAAACTCATCACAAGCTAAGAAGAGATATTACACGTGCAAGAATATTGTGTGTGAAGTCTGCGGCAAGAGATATGCTGTGAGTAGCTTCTTCTTTTTTTTATTCAGATGCAAGTTTGTAACCTCATCTGCTGGTAAGTGTTGATGCAGTCTAAGATGGAAGCGGGCTTTTTTTTTATTATTCTTGAATTTTAAATATGGTGTGTGTGAGAGATAACTGTACCCCTAAACTTTTGTACTTGGTTTCAGTCTAATGCAGCATTGCGGTACCACCAGAGGGTCCACACTGGCGAGAGGCCGTACCAGTGCATCATGTGCCCCAAGAACTTCACCATGCCCCTCTTCCTTCAGGTAAATAAAACCAGCAAGTACTAGGTTTCAGTCACGCAGCGTTGCGGTACCATACCTAGATCTAGATTACAACATGGGGTTATTCAAGGGGCGGACCAACAAATTCCTAAAAGGCCGGCAACGCATCGGCGGTTCCTCTGGTGCTGCAAATGTTCATGGGCGGCGGTAATCACTTAACATCAGGTGACCCGCCTGCTCGTTTGCTCGCTATCTCTATTTTTAAAAAAACCCATTTTTTTCACAAATTTCAAACCCCTATTTCCCCCCATAGGGGTTGAATTTTCATAAATCCTTTCTTAGCTGATGCCTACGTCATAATGTCTGTATGTTAAATTTCAGCCCTATCCGTCCAGTAATTTGAGCTGTGCGTTGATAGATCAGTCAGTCAGTCAGTCGCCTTTACCTTTTATATTTTTTAGATCCACGTCCGTACTCACACTGGAGAGCGCCCGTACGAGTGTCCGTTGTGCCCTAAGGCCTTCAGCAACAAGGCTGCGCTGCTGAGACATGACCGAGTGAGTTAATCTATATCTTATCAGTACCTCAGTACCCTTATTATAGTGCGAAAGTGTGTTTGTTTGTTGGTTTGTCCTTCAATCACGTCGCAACGGTGCAACGGATTGACATGATTTTTCGCATGTGTATAGATAAAGACCTGGAGAGTGACATAGGCTACTTTTTATCCCGGAAAATCAAAGAGTTCCCGCGGGATTTTTGAACAACCTAATTCCACGCGGACGAAGTCGCGGGCATCAACTAGTATACTAATATGATAAAGAGGCAACGTTTATTTTAGCGTTCAAAGTGGCAGCGGCGACGCGTCCGAGAATTGAGTCCCTGTGAAAAACCGGCCAAGTGCAAGTCAGGCTCGCGCAATGAGGGTTCCGTACTACAGTCGTATTTTTTCGACATTTTGCACGATAATTCAAAAATTATGATGCATAAAAATAAATAAAAATCTGTTTCAGAATGAACAGGTGAAGACCTTTCATATGATACCCCACTTGATATAGTCACTCACTTCGAAAGTTGAAAATACTAATTATTAGTTCATGACCACAATTTAATTTTTTTTGTGTGATCTTACCCTAAATTCACGGTTTTCAGATTTTCCCCCGAATGTCAGCTATAAGATCTACCTACCTGCCAAATTTCATGATTCTAGGTCAACAGGAAGTACCCTGTAGGTTTCTTGACAGACCGACAGACAGACAACAAAGTGGTCTTATAAGTGTTCCATTTTTCCTTTTGAGAAAACAGAACTCTAAAAATACTAATTAATTTTTTTCTCTCCCCAAGGTACATACGGGCGTGAAACCGTACGAATGTCCCCAATGTGGCAAATTCTTCACACAATCCAACTCCATGAAGCTACATGTGAATACTGTTCACTTGAAGATGCCCACTCCATACAAAAGCAAGAACAGGAAAGCTAAGCTTGCGATGAAACAGGCCAACGTTATAGCCAGTGCTATAGGTAAATATGAGAGGGGTATATTTGGTAATCTTTTCTACGTAACGTCTACTAACTAATATGGGAAAATATGAGTTGGGTATAGATAGATAGATAGATAGAAATACTTTATTGCACACAAAAAAAATTACATAACTATTACAGAAACTTAAACTAACAAAATTATTGTATGCAAAGGCGGCCTTATTGCTCACAGCAATCTCTTCCAGGCAACCTTTGGTGAAAGGAGAAACTAGATGTGTTGGATAGTACTTACACGCAATACAGAAAAAAAAAATGAAGTAGTATAATATTATATAATATAATTAACTATTTCAGTAATACATACATAACTATCATACATATACATAACTATTATAAATATTAATATATATACAAAATCCATAATAGAAATATATATATATATATAACTACATACCTACATATATTATTATAATAGACATACATATTATACCTATGATCGAATAAATTAACTATTATGGCATCGATAAGTATAGTTCTTTAAGACGAATTTTGATTTGGTATGTTTAGTAATCTTTTTTACGTAGGTTCTACTAATGGTATAGGAAAATAATATGAGTTGGGTATATTAAGTAATCTTTTTGTATGTTGTTGGTGCTAATTAATATACCCAAAACAGTATAGCCAACCTTATATTATAGCGAGTGCTATAGGTAAATATGAGATGGGTATATTTGGTAATCTTTTCTACGTAACATCTACTAACTAATATGGGAAAATATGAGTTGGGTATGTTTAGTAATCTTTTTTACGTTAAATATAAATTTCAAAATGGCGACCATAAAAGTTTGTTGAAATTTCTTTTACCTATAATGGTACGGAACCCTTCGTGTGCGAGATCAAAATCATTTAACTGGTTTTTTTTGTTACAGCAAATCAAGTTCTGACTAAGTCTAAGCCAATGACTAAGTCTAAGCCAATGTTGGTGGCTATCAAAGAGGACGTTGAGGCGACGACAGAGGATGTGGAGTCTATGGATGGCACGGAGGTACATTTGATGGAGGTCAAAACTGAGGGCCAGGAGGAGGGGGACCAGGAAGAGGAGGTGGAGCAGGAAGAGGAGGGGGAGCAGGAAGAGGAGGTGGAGCAGGTGAGGACACCCTTTATACAGGTTGTAAGTAAAACGCAAACTAGACGTAAACTAGAGTAACCGACATTGCTCAACGAAGATGAAGTGGCAATGGGCAGGGCACATAGTTCGTACAACTGATACACGTTGGGGTCCCAAGGTGCTGGAATGGTGACCTCGCACCGGAAGACGCAGCGTTGGAACACCCCCCACTAGGTGGACGGACGACATCAGAAGAGTCGCAGGGAGACCGGTGCGTGTGGAATTCCCTACAAGAGACCTATGTCCAGCAGTGGACGTCTATTGGTTGATGATGATAATGAAGTAAAACGCTAAGCGAGCTATGGAAAGGGCTATGTTAGGGGTTTCCCTGAGGGATAAGATCCGAAATGAGGAGATCCGCAGGAGAACCAAGGTCACTGACATAGCCCAAGCTATTAGCAAGCTGAAGTGGCAGTGGGCAGCTCATGCCTGTCGTAGAGGCGATGGCCGTTGGAGCCGGAAAGTCCTTGAGTGGAGACCGCGTGTGTGGGACGCCCTCCAGCATGGTGGAACGACGATATAAAGAGGCTGGCGGGAAGTGGCTGGATGACGAAGGCTGAGGACCGGGTGTGGAGGCGCTCTTGAGGGAAGGTCTATGTCCAACAGTGGACTTTCACAGGCTGATGATGATGATGAATAAGTAAAACGCTAGCAAAAAATAAAACAGGTGGAAGACAAAAATAAATTGTAAACAATTTTTTTTTAAGTTCGCAATGTACTACAAGCCGTGATAGCCCAGTGGTTAGGACGTCCGCCTTCCAATCGGAGGTCGGGGATTCGATCCCGGGCACGCATCTCTAACTTTTCGGAGCTTTGTGCGTTTTTAAGTAATTAAAATATCACTTGCTTTAACGGTGAAGGAAAACATCGTGAGGAAACCTGCATGCCTGAGAGTTATCCATAATGTTCTCAAAGGTGTGTGTAGTCTGCCAATCCGCACTTGCCCAGCGTGGTAGACTATGGCCAAACCCTTCTCACCCTGAGAGGAGACCCGTGCTCTGTAGTGAGCCGACGATGGGTTCATCATGAATGTACTACAAATAAAATACCTGACTGACGCTAGAGGTCAACGAACGTTGCGTAGATAGGTGCCGCGGGGTCAATGCCGCGTCGTAGGCGGGGGATTGACGCTAGTTAATCTATATATTTTCACGACCTCCCTGGCGCAGTCGTGAGCGCTGTGGTCTTAATAGTGGGAGGTCCCGGGTTCGATTCCTGGCAGGGGTTTGGAATTTTATAATTTCATAATTTCTGGTCTGGTCTGGTGGTAGGCTTCGGCCGTGGCTAGTTACCACCCTACCGGCAAAGCCGTGCCGCCAAGCGATATAGCGTTCCGGTACGATGCCGTGTAGAAACCAAAGGGGTACGGGTTTAATAAAAACTGCCATACCCCTTCCAGGTTAGCCCGCTATCATCTTAGACTGCATCATCACTTACCATCAGGTGAGATTGCAGTCAAGGGCTAACTTGTATCTGAATAAAAAAAAAAAAAAAAAATTCCAGATATACCAAGAAGAGCTGATTGACCAAAGTCAAGTGAAAGTGGAGATTGAAGAGATGCCAGTATATGAGGAAGACCTGGAGCAGACCGACATTGTCTACGAAGAGGTCTACGAGATGCAGGAAATGTAGAGCCATCATCATCATCATCATCATCATCATCGTCGTCGTCACCGGCCCACTACCGAGCACTGGTCTTCTAAAATAAATGAAATAAATAAATCAGTACCCTTATTATAAGTGCGAAAGTGTGTTTGTTTGTTGGTTTGTCCTTCAATCACGTCGCAACGGATTGACGTGATTTTTTGCGTGTGTATAGATAAAGACCTGGAGAGTGACATAGGCTACTTTGTATCTCGGGAAATCAAAGAGTTCCCACGGGATTTTTGATTATTCAAATGAACTTTTACAAGTATTTTTGAATCGTCGGATGCATCTACCACTGGTTCGGAATGCCTTTCCTACCGAGAAGAACCAGCAAGAAACTCGGCGGTTGCTCTTTTCTCTTAAGCAATATAAAATTGTATACATCTAGGTCTATGAGATGGAGGAAATGTTAAATCATCGTCATCATTATTGTTATAGCTAGCTGATGCCCGCGATTTCGTACGCGTGGATTTAGGGTTATAAAAATCCCGTGGAAACCTTTGATTTCTCGGGATAAAAAGTAGCCTATGTCACTCTCCAGGTCTTTAACTATATCCATGCAAAAAATCACCTGGATCCGTTGCTCCGTTGCAATGTGATTGAAGAACAAACAAACAAAAAACACTTTCGCATTTATAATAAGGGTACTGATAAAACCCTATATTTTTAAAAGTTTACGATATATTGCAAATAAAACATCTGACTGACGCTAGAGGTTAACGAACTTTGCGTAAGTAGGCCACTCGGAGTCAATGCCGCGTCTTAGGCGGGGCATTGACTCGAGTTTTGCACGCTATACATTGCGGGTTTGAAAGATACTAAATCACTAAAACTACAGAATAAGGCAAATGGTTATTGGTATAGGATTGTGTTTAGGGTAGTATAACAATAACGCTTAGTTTTTGCTCGCGTTCTGGTTACACCCTGTATAGGTATTGATTAATTAATATTATGTAATTTGTAAATAGTTATGTAAGTTTAAATTTTAATAAAATTAAAAAAAAAATTATTACAAAAATTTGTTTTTTTTAATACCATCCATTTCAGTATGTTATTTAGGGTGTAGTAAAATAAAGAAAAAGCTGTGATAGCCTAGTGGTTAGGACGTCCGCCTCCTAATCGGAGGTCGGGGGTTCGATCCCGGGCACGCACCTCTAACTTTTCGGAGCTATGTGCGTTTTAATTAATTAAATACCACTTGTTTTAACGGTGAAGGAAAACATTGTGAGGAAACCTGCATGCCTGAGAGTTCTCCATAATGTTCTCAAAAGTGTGTGAAGTCTACCAATCCGCACATGGCCAGCGTGGTAGACTATGGCCAAAACCCTTCTCACTCTGAGAGGAGACCCGCGTGCTCTGTATTCTAATAACGTCTGTAGTAACAGTCTCAAAAATAATAATCAATTCTACAAAATTAATAAAAAGTTCACAATTTTTTTTTTTTTTATTAAGATACAAGTTAGCCCTTGACTGCAATCTCACCTGGTGGTAAGTGATGATGCAGCCTAAGATGATAGCGGGCTAATCTGGAAGGGGTATGGCAGTTTTTATTAAACCCATACCCCTTTGGTTTCTACACGGCATCGTACCGGAACGCTAAATCGCTTGGCGGCACGGCTTTGCCGGTAGGGTGGTAACTAGCCACGGCCGAAGCCTCCCACCAGACCAGACCAGAAATTTAGAAATTATAAAATTCCAAACCCCTGCCAGGAATCGAACCCGGGACCTCCCACTATTAAGACCACAGCGCTCACCACTGCGCCAGGGAGGTCGTCAAAATGTCAATATTAATGAAATGCTAAAAACCAGAATAAAACAAATATTTAACTACAAAATACGTGATTTTTGTGCTCGATTTTATAGATAACTAGCTGATGCCCGCGACTTTGTCCGCGTGCAATTATGTTTTTGAAAATCCCGGGGGAACTCTTTGATTTTCCGGGATAAAAAGTAGCCTATGTCCTTCCCCGGGATACAAGCTATATCTGTACCTCGTCAAAATCGGTTGAACGTTTGGGCCGTGAAAGGTTAGCAGACAGACAGACAGACACACTTTTGCATTTGTAATATTAGTATGGACTAGATGATGCCCGCGACTTCGTCCGCGTGGATTTAAGTTTTTGAAAATTTTCCAGGATAAAAAGTAGCCCTTCCCCGGGTTGCAAGCTACCTCTTGCCTTTGCATACAATTATTTTTTAGTTTTAGTTTTTTGTAATAGTTATGTAATATTTTTTGTGTGCAATAAAGTATTTCTATCTATCTATCTATCTATCTATCTACCTCTGTACCAAATGTCGTAAAAATCGGTTGAACGCTTGAGCCGTGAAAAGCTAGCAGACAGACAGACACACTTTCGCATTTATAATATTGTATGGATGGATGGTAGGAACCCTTAGTGCGCGAGTCTGACTCGCACTTGGCCGGTTTTGGGCGTGACGCGGATCCGAACGTGTGACCCCAGGATCCGCAGCTGTAAAGCTAACCACGCGTCCAACGAGATAGTTAGATACTTATGATGTGAGAGGCTAAGATCGTGGTGTTGAAATACTTTAGTCGACAGCTGAGTAGGTCGCGGCCATGATAATGTTGTGAGGTCGACCGGTCCCCTAGTGGTGGGAAAAGTCGATGATTCTGTGTCACGAACTTTGAATATCGACACTTTAACCTGCTGAATTATTTAATTCAGCAGGTTAAATAATAATACCTTGCATACAATGATATAATGACATGATATGATTGCATATAATGATACCTTGCATAGGTACTAATTTTAGTACCTATGCAAGGGCCCATCCTAGTGGTTAGAACGTCCGTCTTCTAATCAGAGGTCGCAACTCTAACTTTTCGGAATTATGTGCGTTTTAAGTAATTAAATATCACTCGCTTTAACGGTGAAGGAAAACTCAAATCATCATCATCAACCAATAGACGTCCACTGCTGGACATAGGTCTCTTGTAGGGACTTCCACACGCCACGCCATGTGATGATGTGGGGGGGTCTTCCGGTGCGAGGTCGCCATTCCAGCACCTTGGGACCCCAACTTCTATCGGTTGTATGAACTATGTGCCCTCCCCGTGCCCATTGCCACTTCAGCTTCGCAACCCGCTGAGCTATGTCGGTTACTCTAGTTCTCCTACGGATCTCCTCATGTCTGATTTGATCACGTAGAGAAACTCTAAGCATCAAACTCAAATAAACTTCAAAAATTCAAATAAACTTTTATAATACTTTTACTAACGTCGAATAAAGCCGGGTGTGAGATATAATATAAAGCTGTATAATGGAAATCTCTCACGATAGTTTAAACACTCAAACTTTTACAAGTCTTTTCAAGTACCTACTTTTGAATCGTCTAATGCATCTCCCACTGGTTTGCAATGCGATAATATCGATAGCGATATAAACCTAATTTGATTAAATTACAACACTAATTTACGATACATGTTTATTATTGAAATCGAACAGTTCGATTAAGCTCTCTGTACCGAAAGCTCAGTTTTTATCCATTTTATTTAATTTGTGCTAATTTCAAGTTTTTTTTAGTTTTGGAAGTGTCTGATATAATAAAAGGAAAGTTACTACCTAAAACCCTTAGTAGGTAGGTAAGTGGTAGATATACGTTTTTAAAAATTATATAGACTAGTACGCGACAGGTCGAGATGGCAATCGGGGTATGAGGCGGGGAACGCCCCTCACACTCACACAGCGCCCGCATCGGGTAAGCGCGGGGGCTGTGGCCCTACCGCGGTTGTTTGACAGCTACAATGTCACGATCGCAATCATCTCTGATTGGTTAATGCTCGCTCACTATTGGCCACAATGCATTGTTGCAACAAGAATCGCACAAATTCAGCCAATCAGAACAATTGAGATTGTAATAATGATTGATGCAAGTTTTAGACAATCGCCCTACAGGTGTGCGGGGCTTTCCCACCCTGATAGCCATCTGGACCTGTCACGTACTATACTAACGTAGTTACCTATCTCAGGTATATTATGTAGGTACTATTTTATTTAGAGAACTAGGCATGTGTAATATTAACATAGGTAGCTTCTATTTTAATCAGTAGGGCGATTGTCTAAAACCTGCATCAATCATTATTACAATCTCAATTGTTTTGATTGGCTGAGTTTATGCGATTCTTGTTGCAACAATGCATTGTAGCCAATAGTGAGCGAGCATTAACCAATCAGAGATGATTGCGATCGTGACATTGTAGCTGTCAAACAACCGCGGTAGGGCCACAGGTTAAATAAGTTGCTGAACCGATTATGTTGAAAGAATGTGTTAGAATAATTGTTTTATTTACTTTTTCAGATAAAAAAATGGAACCAAACGAAATGCTTAGCGATCCAGAAGAGTGCACCGCCGGAGTTCGACTTGTAGTGGTAACAATCTTACTATAGTTGACGCATTTTAAACTGAGTCCTCGAGTTATCTGTCTGTTTCGCTCGCACTTACAGGTCGAAGGTAAGTGCGAGCGAAACAGACAAATAACTCGACGATATAATAAATATAATAAATAATAAATATCTCTACATATACTTAGTATGTAAAATAAAGTCGCTTCCCGCTGTCTGTATGTATGTATGTATGAACGCGTAGGTCTTTTAATTTAAAACTACGCAACGGATTTTAATGCGGTTTTCACCAATAGATAGAATGATTTAAGAGGAAGGTTTATAGCTATAGTTTAATTCTCCAAAAATTAGAGATCCCTAGAGAAATTGAAATAATGTGAATTAGTTCGGAAAAATCCTCTCATTTGAGAGTTTCCGAGGCAATGACACCACATTAGTATCTACATTGCACCCATGCGAAGCCGGGGCGGGTCGCTAGTAGACTATAATATTGAAAGCGGTGATAGCGTAGTGGTTACAACGTCGACCTTCTCTTCGGGGGGTCGGAGGTTCGATCCAGGGCACGATGGAACCTCCTACCTCCAGATTAGAACTGAGCTTATCGGAGTTATGAGTCATATAAGTCTCGCAAATTGCTATTGCGTAGGAACCATGTCTCATTAACATCGAAATTACGTCATTTTGACGTCAGCCGAAATAAAAATATACCATCAGCTCGAAACTTCAGTCTAGTGCTGACGTCACTAAAATGCCACGCGCATTAGCAATTTGAGGGACTTATTGTACCTCTAACCTTTCCGGAGCTAATGTGCGTTTAAGCTGTGATAGCCTAGTGGTTAGGACGTCTGTCCGCCTCCTAATCGGAGGTCGGGGGTTCGATCCCGGGCACGCACCTCTAACTTTTCGGAGTTATGTGCGTTTTAAGTAATAAAATACCACTTGCTTTAACGGTGAAGGAAAACATCGTGACGAAACCTGCATGCCTGAGAGTTCACCATAATGATCTTAAAGGTGTGTGACTGTGAAGTCTGCCAATTCGCAATCGGCCAGCGTGGTGAACTTTAGCCGAACCCTTCTCATTCTGAGAGGAGACCCGTGCTCAGTAGTGAGCCGACAGTAGGTTGATCATGATGATGATGAACCTTTAAAATAAAAACCAATAAGTATACCTACCTATTATATAAAGACTAAACGGGAGTCGAACCTTGGACTTCTGCACCGCTGCGCTTGAGGTCATCTGTACCTACTAGTCTGTTTTAAATTAGTTTTAAAATCATTCGAGTATTTTATGGTAAGGTCGCATTTACGATTTGATTTGGAAGATGTTGCCTAATATGTAAACATACAAACAAACACTTTTAAGTCAAAATGACATAATATTCAAGGCCTTTTTTGTCCGAGCTAAGCAAGCTGTCGTCGAGTCTATTGGAATAAGAGCCAACGCGTGCCAGACCTTCGTTATTTTATAAAAGGTGAAAGTCTCTCTGCGTAAGTCAAAGTCAAATGATTTATTCAAAATAGGTAATAAATTACTCTTGGTTGGTCTAGTTGGTCTAGTCTACTAGATGGTCAGTTGTTGGATTTGTACGATATAGTGGTGATAATTATTACGGAAACTTAAAACTAAAGCTACGAGGGTTCCAAACGCGCCCAGGTCTGAGAAGAGCCCACAACAAACTCTGTTGTATTTTTATTTATTTTTTAAGAATATTAGCCATATTAAATGACTAATATTCCCCTTTCCTCTCCAATTAAGCGTCAAGCTTGTGCTAGGAGTAGGTACGACAATAGTGCAACGGGCGGGGTTTGAACCGTCGACCTTTCGGTTTTCAGTCCACTCCTATACCGGTTGAGCTATTGAGGCTCCAAATGTTATTTTTAAAAAGTCTGGCACGCGCTAGCTCTTAATCTATTCTAAGAGAAAGTTTGTTTGTAGCGGTAATCTCTGGAACTACTGAACCGATTTTGAAATTTCACCCCCTCTCCCCCCCCCCCCCCCCCCCCCCCCCCCCGACCCCCTCCCCCCCACCCCCCGACCCCCGCTAACTCGGCGTCGGCGAGCGCAGGTGACGTGCAGGGCGTACTCCCGTCGTATATAGCGATTGCCATCTCGACCTGTCGCGTACTAAGTATACTACAGATCGTTGGTATGATAGAACTTTATTATGAAAGCTTTAATGGAATTTTAAAATATGTCGTACCTATGTTTACAGTTGAACCTTCCTGAAGATGAGGGCGAAGGCCTAGGGTTTCGCCTCACTAGGACGTTATGGGACCCATACCCTTGGGTGAGTCTACCTACATATAACACGCTGGTTATAAAGGATATACATAAAAAAATTCATTAAAAATCGGTCAACTGTGAGTAGGACTCGTACATTTTTTTTTTAAATTCAGATACAAGTTAGCCCTTGACTGCAATCTCACCTGATGGTAAGTGACGATGCAGTCTAAGGTGGGAACGGGCTAACCTGGAAGGAGTATGGCAGTTTTTATTAAACCCATACATACATATGCGTTCCGGTACGATGCCGTGTAGAAACCAAAGGTGTATCCTTTGGTTTCTACACGGCATCGTACCGGAACGCTAAATCGCTTGGCGGCACGGCTTTGCCGGTAGGGTGATAACTAGCCACGGCCGAGGCCTCCCACCAGACATGAAGGGTTCCGTAATCCATACCATCATACAAAAATATGTACCTACTTTTTAGGATTCCGTACATCAAAAGGAAAAAGGGAACCCTTATAGGATCATTTCGTTGTCTGTCTGTGGGTCTGTCAAGAAACCTACAGGGTACTTCCCGTTGACCTAGAATCATGAAATTTGGCGTAGGTACTTATAGATGACATTTGGGGATAAATCTGAAAACCGTGAATTTAGGGTTAGATCACACAAAAAAAGTTAAATTGTGGTCATGAACTAATAATTAGTATTTTCAACTTTCGAAGTGAGATAACTATATCAAGTGGGGTATCATAATATGAAAGGGCTTCACTTGTACATTCTAAAACAGATTTTCATTTATTTTTATGCATCATAGTTTTTGAATTATCGTGCAAAATGTCGAAAAAATAAGTACGAGTGTAGTACGGAACCCTCATTGCGCGAGCCTGACTCGCACTTGGCCGGTTTTTATTTATTTTGATTTACACGGCGGCCATTTTGAAATTTTTACAGCGGCGATAATATAACACACTGTGAAAACAACTCTCTACCTATTATTAATTAAGATAGGTACAGCCCGCTGACAGACAGGCAGACAGACAGACGGACGGACAGTGGAGGCATTTGTCTGGTGGGAGGCTTCGGCCGCGGCCAGTTACCACCCTACCGGCAAAGCCGTGCCGCCAAGCGATTTAGTCTTCCGGTGTGATGCCGTGTAGAAACCAAAGTGGTGTGGGTTTAATAAAAACTGCCATACCCGTTACAGGTTAGCTTCCATCTTAGACTGCATCATCACTTACCACCAGGTGAGATTGCAGTCAAAGGCTAACTTGTATCTGATTAAAAATTAATAAAAAAGTAGGGTTCCGTCGACACCTATAATAGTTAATTATTTCAGATTCACGAGGTAACTCCAGAGTCGCGAGCTGATATCGCCGGGTTAAGAGCAGGCGACTGTTTACTGCAAGCGGATGGGAAGGACTTGCTTGGACTATCGGTAAGATGACTATAAATCAAATTGCTAATGCGCGTGGCCGCCATTTTAGTTACGTCAGCACTAGACTGAAGTTTCGAGCCGATGGTCAAAATGACGACATTTCGATGTTAATGATACATGGTTCCAGCGCAATAGCAATTTGCGGGACTTATACAGCATCGGCACAATAAATTAGAAAATCGATTTTAAATAATCGATTCTACTTGCATATTAATTTCTCTTAAGGTTGAATATACACGATGCGCAGTTATATCAACCACCCAACCCTCGTGAAAATAAGTTTTCAGTACTTGTTACAATTTACATAATTAAAAATTTTGTGAAAGGATAATGAAGTTTAGTAGGTACTTCAAAGTAACAAAGTAATTTTTCAAGCGGTTGTAAAATTGGATTAGGTCAATCAATTAACTTAAGTAGGTATTAAAATAATATTTAAGCAGTAAGGAATGAAGTTTTAAACCAGTTTAATTAAATAAAAAGAATCAGAAGTGGGATTGTACCTACTTATTTTTAATACAATTTTATTTTGATTTTTTTTTTCAGATAGGCAAAGTAGCCGGTCTGATAAGAGGTGACGGCGAAGGGCACGGTGTGTCTTTACTAGTGTGGAACTGTGGCGTTGATCCCAGAGACGACCCAGAGGTATAAACATTAATTTCATTTCATTGGCAACAAAACAAATTAATTACTCGTCTTAGACTTATTTTTTACTAGCTTACTCTTGCAAATTTGTCCGTGAGGATTTTCTGGAATAAAAAGCAGTTTATGGTCACTCTCATGATATTTAACCATATTGATGTAAAAAATTACGTTGATCTTTTGCGGCGTGAAGGACAAAGAAACAAACAAACACATTTTTGTATTTATAATATGGGTAGTGATTTTTACACTGGCAACATTTACAGCTGCTGTGGAGCTGCGGTGGGGGCTCTCGTGGGGAGAAGTCGAGACGCGCACTCGCCGGCGTAGTGAAAGCGCTGTCGTGCTGTGTATGCGCTGCCACTGCGACGAAAGCGCTTAACTGTGCACGATCACATTTGTATTGCGAAGGTAAGCGTTGAAGCATATGCGAAGGAGTTTTAGAGACCACCGCATTATTATTGGGACTACTCCAACCATTATGTTATTAAAGGAAAAGAGTAACACCCCTCAGAAATGAGGCATATGGTTCAAAGAGGAAAATCTAAAAAATATATACAATTAAGCAAGCTTAAGCAAGATGCTTCACTCTCTAGTGGAGGATTTATGTTCCTTAATACATTTCTAAATCAGCCATCTTTGTTAAAGACTAGCTTATGCCCGCGACTTCGTCCGCGTAGACTACACAAATTTCGAGCCCTGTTTTATCCCCTTAGGGGTTGAATTTATTCCAAAAATCCTTTCTTATCGGATGTCTACATCATAATACCTATCTTCGTGCCTTTTCAGCCCGTCACCTTCAGTCAGTCACTAGTCACCTTTTTGTTTTAAATATTTACGCTTGGATCTTAGATTAATAGTGATCTAAGCGTAAATCCAGTCGAAGTGTTGAGAATTTGAATGTATTTCAATGTACTTACCATAAAACATTGAGCTATGAAGACTTAAATGTTAACTTTACTAACTATGGAGTTAGCTTTGTAACTTTCTTTTCAGGATGTTGGAGCAGATTAGAACGGTGTGCGTTGTGCAGAGAAACACTGCCAGCTAAAGAATCACCGTATTCAAGAAATCTTGTTGCCGAACAAGTTTGCTCATTTTTTTACTTACGGCGATTACGCACTGCACTTCCGTCATCCGAGTTCTATCCGTCATCCGTGAGAATACCAGCGATTATCTACGACTGTCTATAAGCTCTCATACAAAATAAAAAAGAACATATTTTCACGGACTCGGATTGGATGCAGTGCGTAACCGCTCTTACTGTTCTAACGCGGTGCGAAAAACGTCATCTTGGCACTGAGCACAAAAACTCCTAGTGAATATTTTCAAGGCACTGAGGTGAGCATCGGCAATGTGACGAACGGCACCAGACGTGTCTGCGGGAGCCACTGGATGGCGGCTGCGCAAGACCGTGGCGTGTGGAAGTCCCTACAAGAGACCTATGTCCAGCAGTGGACGTCTATCGCTTGATGATGATGATGAGATGAGCATGCCTCATTGTCTTGAAAATATTCGTTGTTTTGGTTTGGGCGTACCCAGTTATAAGCATTATCCTGCATATTTTTTTATTTGTTTTTGGGACAGGCACATTGTGTTACTTTTTTTATTTTTTTTATTTTTATTTTGTTTATTTGAAAGTAATCAACAGCGTAAATACATAATTATTATTTAAATTTAAATCTAGGTATAACAGAAGGCCAAAAGAGATTACTTAAAATTATAATTAAACTATTTTAACAGAATAGAGTTAGAATAAATGTAGGTATATACAATAATAAAATAAAATTACAACAGTGTGTGTATGATTGTATGTGTGTGTGTATGCGTGTGTGAGTGTGTGCTTATGAGTATGTGTGAGCGTGTGTGCATGTGTGTGTGTGTGTAAATGGGAGTGTATGATTGCATGCATATTTAGATGTTAGCTACTTTTTTTTTTGTTTTACGATGATAGTTTCTTAATTCCTTTTTAAATTTATTGTTTGATAGGTAAAATAAGTCAAACTCAGCGAACTGATTGTTATAAGTACGTACCAAGCGTGGAATTATAGAATTTCGCGCATAATTTGAGTTAGATTTGGGAACATTTAGAAGGCGCGTGTGACGCGTTCTTGAAGGTTGGTTATGCACTTAATAATATACTTAATAATAAAATTTACTTTTTTCAGGTCTTCGAAGCAATAGCAACGGAATATGAAATAAAGTACACGCTAAAGAGACCGCAATCTATATCAGCCCACACATCTCCGAACCGATCACCCAACATATCACCAACAGCGCGCCGCAAAGGACAATACCAACTATCTGTGATGCACAAAAATCGAAAACCGACGCTTCCGAATGAAAAGTTTGCATCAGATCCGAATATAAATCGATTTAAGGACGATTCAAAAACTACCAGTTCTACCAAAATGGTAGAACATCCTGGCATATTTAATGGGAAATGCAACTGTCAAATTAATGGCGGGAAATGTAACTGTCATGCAGATAACCAATCTCAAAGGTTGAACATACCACAGATCAATGTCGAAGACACCACTTGCAATTGCAGTTGCCAGCAGTTGCAACATAAGTTAGTTGCGAGATTAAGACAAACCTGTTCGCTTGCAGATCTGCAAAACGTTGCTTTTCAAAGCTGTTCTTTGTCTAAATCTATGAATAACATCAGTCAGAATGAAAAGAGGTAAGTTAAATAGTCCATACGAAAAACGCACCTTTTGGTAGACTTTTGAATTTAATCAGAAACAAGTAATGTCAATAACTCTCAAAACTAAATTATTATCATTCGCTAACAATTTCATTATTATCCTAAGAAACCCACCTACTATTAATGAAATGGCATTTTATGGTAGAGAGGGATTCAACGTAGTATTCGATATACGTAACACTTTTACTATTTTCAGCTCTGATGAGGGGCAACATAGCAACTCAATGGATAGTTTAAAAATTGCAGGTTCGTACATTTTCATTGGTATAATTATTAATCCAAAGACTATACAAAATATTGCAATACTAACTGCAAAAATAAAACTAGTAACTAGGTACCCATTGGAATTTGATGATAAGTTTTTTAATAAAATGTTTCTTTAATTTACAGAAGCACCAGTGTTCGTGGTTCCAACACCCATATATCTCTTGGCATGTGAACATAGTAAATAAAATAAAACGTGCCTGTAAACGTAATAATTTTATAAGTCACGCCATCATGTATTTAATTTATATTTTACAAAATCATTAAATGTTTTTGAAATAAAATAACGTGGAGTTTCTTGTTATACCGAAAAATACTTCTTTGATTATTAAAACACTGTCTGCAGCTGCCTTTATTTAGGAGTGAAGACGTCTTTGATCTTTACTTTAGTTCATCAAAATCACAGAACACATTTACTCATCAAAATACTTATTCATTACTTGTGCGCATAGATTATCTACTATATCTTGTGCGAGTTACATGCACCGTGTACAAAGACCATAAGAACAGGGAATCGAGCCACAGCACAATCGATACAAATCGATTTTTGATACTAAGGAATCTGTGGACAACTCCAGCTGTCACGTTTTGTCAACGCTTGTCAGTGAGCTGTGACCAGTGTTTCCACTCTTAGGGATTTTGCCCTATTTTAGGGTGAAACGACAATTATTAAGTACAACTTTTTAATACCCACCCAATGGCACCGATTCCTTTGTCTTACTCTAAACTAAATTTAGAGTATCTGCATCCCTTTCTTTTTAACAATGCTAAAAAAGGAACGGAACATGACTTTCACGTTTAAAGACTCTAAATTTTAGTGCACAATACAAATTTAAACAGTAGGTTCGCGAGTGCGTGCTAAAATCACGGGTTTTACCATCTAAAAATTTAATTTAGAAATGTCAAACTGCTTCTGTCCTTTTCATATTACAATAGTAAGAAGAGGGTGCGAATACTCTAAAATTAGGTTTTGCTTAGAATCGGTGCCAATGTATTGTTTATATTTTATTAGATTTAATAAATGGGCTTCGCTCAAAAGAGCTATAAAAGGGCAAAATAAAAACAATCTTGCATCGCGGAGTAACAGGGTATTTGGAAAATATTTTAGAATAGAATATAATAGAATTCTATTGTATTCTATTCTAAAATATTTGAGGGTAATTTAAGGCGAACTCCTACTGAAGTGGAATTTCCACTGTGGAAACAATTGTCACTGTCAGTGTCAACTGTCAATGTCAAATTACCTACGTGACGTACGTAGACTGACCAACGCCATACTGCACCACTGTTTACCAAATTGAAATTTGTAAAGGAATTTCATGATTTCAACATCAAATAATCGTTTAAAATGGACAAAATCCCTGAAAATTATGAAAGCGAGCTGAAACCTGACGTGGAGTGTGGAAAAGCGATATGCCGATGCTGTCTTACCACCAACAAGCGCTTGACCAGGATCGACCTCTTTCGTAGTCTTTTTATCGATCTAGCTGATATTGTGGTAAGTATTCTTAATTTTATTAACTTGTTGAATGCGATAGCGATGATAGCGTGGTGGTTAAGATGTCGGCCTCCCCGTTCGGGGGTCGTGGGTAACTTTAGTTATGTGCATTTTAAGCAACTAAATATCACTTGCTTTAACAGTGAAGGAAAACATCGTAAGGAAACCTGCATGCCTGAAAGTTCTCCATAATGTTCTCAAATGTGTGTGAATTCTGACAATCCGCATTGGGTCGACATGGTATACTATGGCTAAACCCTTCTCTCTGAGAGAAAAGATCAAAATTCAAATAATTAGTTCAAAATAAATTACTCAGTTTGATAGTCGTTTGTTGGATATGTAAGATGTCGTGGTGATAATTATTACGCGGACTTAAAACTAAAGCTATGTGGGTTCCAAACGCGCCCAGGTGTGAGAAGAGCCCACAATGAACACAGCCGGGTATTTTTTTTATTATCACCACTTTACAAAATCACTTTAACTTATTAGAACTATCATAAAGCTGTTAAGCAACTCATAAATAATTTATTATTATTATCTATAATATAAAAATGAATCACTAAATGTGTTGCTCATCGCAAATCTTGAGAACAGCTGAACCAATTTCGCTAATTCTTTTTTTATAATATTCCTTGAAGTACGGGGATGGTTCTTATGGAGAGAAAAATTTAAAAAATTGCCTGGAAAAGAATCGACTATTAGGCGGAACGAAGTTCGCCAGGGCAGCTAGTTATTATTATTTTTAATAGACTAAGCAGCTTTCGCTGATGCGTGTATATCAGAAGTGCTTGGAGTTTTCCTAATGTTTTTCCAGTCTATTGTTGAACTGGTTAACAGAACTTGATGTAACCACATCCTTAGGCAATTTATTCCATATGTGAACAACTCTGTTGGTCAAAAAGTGTTTTAATGGATTTGATGATGGCAATTGATATTGTAGCTAGTATTGATATTAGCATTTTGCAGGTGACAGAATCGGATGGTCTGCCACAGTGGATCTGCTGGGAGTGCCGCGCTATGCTGCTCAAGAGTGTGAGGTTCAAGCACAAAGTGCTCCGAGCACACGCCATGCTGTATGACTACCATCGGAGATGTGCACCTGTGAGTTGTTCTTCTTTATAGTCGTGCTTGATGATGCCCATGTGAACTCTTTGATTTTCAGGGATAAAAAGTAGTTTTTTAGGGTTCCGTACCTCAAAAGGGAAAACGGAACCCTTATAGGGGTAGGGTATGGCAGGTAGGTAGGTCTTATAGTACAAGTAAAGGAATAAATCCGAAAACCGTGAATTTGTGGTTACATCACAAAAGAAAACCGACCAAGTGCGAGTCAGGCTCGCACACTGAGGGTTCCGTACTACAGTCGTATTTTTTCGACATTTTGCACGATAATTCAAAAACTATGATGCATAAAATAAATAAAAATCTGTTTTAGAATGCACAGGTGAAGCCCTTTCATATTATGATACCCCACTTGGTATAGTTATCTTACTTTGATAATTGTAAATACTAATTTTTAGTTCATGACCACAATTTTTTTTTTGTGATGTAACCACAAATTCACGGTTTTTAGATTTTTCCCTTAATGTTTTCTATAAGATCTACCTACCGGCCAAATTTCATGATTCTAGATCAACGGGAAGTACCCTACAGGTTTCTTGACAGACAGACACAACAAAGTATAGTATATGTTATAACGTGATATTTTTTCAGTTCCCAATAGATGGTGCAGATTCTGAGCTCACGAAATACGCAAGTCCACACCTAAGCACCTGTACTACCCTCGTTTTTGAATCGGCAAAAGAAAAAAAAAATGGTTACCATGAAATTTTAGAGGTAAGTCTTTTATTTTATTACAAGCTTATTTCATTTCATTTATTCATTCATTTATTGCATGATTGTAAGTATAAGAGAGATGTCACATAGATTATTAAGTCGATAGCTACATGTCACAATCTGCCATGAAATGGCGTACATTTTCAAAGTATAATACATTATGATTTAAGTATAATATGCTTATTCTACACGACTACACAAATTTCAAACCCCTATTTCACCCCCTTAGGGGTTGAATTTTTAAAAGTCCTTTCTTAGCGGATGCCTACGTCATAGTAGCTATCTGCATGCCAAATGACAGCCCGATCCGTCCAGTAGTTTGAGCTGTGCGTTGATAGATCAGTCAGTCAGTCAGTCACCTTTTCCTTTTATAAATTTAGACTCCCAAAAATTAGTAAGACTGAGGCCACTCGACGCGTTTCCGGTGCGTTGACATTAAGTGGCACAAAAAGTTTAATTTTTGGCTCTTCTCAGACCTGGGCGCGTTAGGAACCCTCGTAGCTTTAGTTTTAAGTTAATAATTATCACCACTATATCTTACAAATCCAACCACTGACAATCAAAAAAGAGTAATTTATTATCTACAAGCCGATGCCCGCGACTTCGTCCGCGTGGAATTAGGTTTTTTAAAAATCCCGTGGGAACTCTTTGATTTTCCGGGATAAAAAGTAGCCTGTGTCACTCTCCGGGTCTTAATCTATACACACGCAGGAAATCACGTCAATCCGTTGCATCGTTGCGACGTGATTGAAGGACAAACCAACAAACAAACACACTTTCGCATTTATAATAAGGGTACTGATTTTGAATAAATCATTTTTTTTTTTTGACTTATCTGTTTGTTTCAGCACGAAAAATCCAAAATAAAGTCTCAACTAGATGATATTTTAATAGTAGAAGCTGATGATACGAACTTTTATGATGATCAGATATCAGTTAAGGATGAAGCTGTGATATCAGATTGTGATGACAATGTTCCTCTGCATGAAATTAGGTAAGTCAATATCAAAGTCAAAGTCCAAACTAGATGACATAGCACCATAAAACAGCCACCCTAGATACACTGTCCTATATCTAAAAAAACTGGTCAAGGGCGAGTCGGACTCGCACACGAATGGTTCTGTAGCATCAATACCATACAAGAAATAACATTTTTATGATGTAACCACAAATTCACGGTTTTCGGATTTTTCCCTTTACTTGCGCTATAAAGAATCGCTGCCTGCCAAATTTCATGATTCTAGGTCAATAGAAAGTGCCCTATAGGTTTTGATTCCCTTTACGGGTCTTGACAAACACGACAGACAGGCAACAAAGTGATCCTATAATGGTTCTTATTTTCCTTTTGAAGTACGGAGCCCTAAAAAAACCGTAAACATGCCATCTCAACCTATTTCCGGGCCACTACTGAGCATTGATCTCATAGAATGAGAAGGGTTAAGGCTATAAGGGCGTTTGTGCACTCACCCGTGATTTCACGGGTCCAAAGTCAAAGTCAAATGATTTATTCAAAACTAGATGATGCCCGCGACTTGGTTCGCGTGGATTTAGGTTTTTAAAAATCCCGGGGGAACTCTTTGATTTTCCGGGATAAAAAGTAGCCTATGTCCTTCCCCGGGATGCAAGCTATATCTACACCAAATTTTGTCAAAATCGGTTGAACGGATGGGCCGTGAAAGGCTAGCAGACAGACAGACACACTTTCGCATTTATAATATTAGTATTTTCATTTTTTTAATTTTTTTTATAAAGAATATTAGCCATGTTAAATGACAAATATTCCCCTTTCCTCTCCAACTAAGCGTCAGGCTTGTGCTAGGAGTAGGTACGACAATAGTGCAACGGGCGGACGAGTATGGATTGATTGTCTCATTCAAAAAGTTTTTCTCTATAGTCATTTTCATTACAGATCAAACAAAAATGTATGTGAAGAGGAGCTAATACCTAAAACGGAGATAAAAGAAGAGAAGAAAGAAAGAAAAAAGAAAGTAAAGAAAAAGATTAAAACCAAAAGAAAACAAGAGAATTTAGAGTGAGTATAATTTATGGTTGTAAGGATGAAAGTAATGAAAACTAGACGATGCCCGCGACTTCGTCCGCGTGGATTTAGTTTTTTTAAATGCCTTTCCCAGGATGCAAGATACCCTCATTCCACCCTCTTTTTTCTACAACCGCACCGCGCGCCACCGTAAGGAATTTCACCCTCACCACCTGGGTGTCTGATGCACTTCGACCGTCCGCTGTGCCAGATCCTTCCACGCACGTGCTAACTGTGGAACCAACTCCCATCGGCGGTGTTCCCACTTGACTAGATTACAACATGGGGTTATTCAAGGGGCGGACCAACAGATTCCTAAAAGGCCGGCAACGCATCGGCGGCTCCTCTGGTGCTGCAAATGTTCATGGGCGGCGGTAATCACTTAACATCAGGTGACCCGCCTGCTCGTTTGCTCGCTATATCTATTTTAAAAAAAATACCTCTGTACCAAATTTCATTGAAATCGGTTAAACAAATGGGCCGTGAAGGGCTAGCAGACAGACAGACACACTTTCACATTTATAATATTAGTGTGGATGTTTTCAATGTAAATAACTGTGTTTCAGCACAGCATTCGAGGCTTTTGAACCAAAGAGAAGTTTGAGGAGACCGCTAGAGATAGACGAAACTAAGATTAGGATTATCAAATTGGACCCAGCCGAGCAGCTCAGGCAGAAAGAGGTGAGTTTTGTGTTTAAAAAACCTGATTCTAGGTCAACGGGAAGTAGCCTGTAGGTTTCTTGACAGACCGACAGACAGACAACAAAGTGATCGTATAAGAAAGTATAAGGGTTCCGTTTTTCCTTTTGAGGTACGGAACCCTAAAAACCGGCCAAGTGCGAGTCAGGCTCGCGCAACGAGGGCTCCGTACTACAGTCGTATTTTATCGACATTTTGCACGATAATTCAAAAACTATGAAACATAGAAATAAATAAAAATCTGTTTTAGAATGTACAGGTGAAGACCTTTCACATGATACCCCACTTGATATAGTCACTCACTTCGAAAGTAGAAAATACTAATTATTCATTCATCATGACCAAATTTTTTTTGTGTGATGTAACCACAAATTCACGTTTTTCAGTTTTTTCCCCGAATGCCTTTTACAAGACCTACCTACCAAATTTCATGATTCTAGTTCAACGGGAAGGTTTCATGACAGACAGACAACAAAGTGATCCTATAAGGGTTCCGTTTTTCCTTTTGAGGTACGGAACCCTAAAAAAACTATTCAAACTATTCTTTCAGGAAGAAACCAAAGAAAAACTAAAGTTCCCATACCAGTGCCATCTCTGTTTCAAAGGCTTCAACTTCGAAGCCAAACTCAAGAACCACATGTTCAAACACAGTCCGGTGAGTGTGTTTCTATATTTTTATGTAACTCGTGCCAAAAAAAGAAAATATATATGATAACTAGCTTATGCTCTTGACTTCGTCCGCGTGGACTACACAAATTTCAAACCCCTATTTCACCCCCTTAGGGGTTGAATTTTCAGAAATCCTTTCTTAGCGGATGCCTACGTCATAGTAACTATCTGCAAGCCAAATTTCAGCCCGATCCGTCCAGTAGTTTGAACTGTGCGTTGATAGATAAGTCAGTCAGTAACCTTTTCCTTTTATATATTTAAGATACTGGATTTGAAATTAGTTTTGGCAACCGCCAATTTCACGGGACAATAGCTCTGTCCCGGCTATGGTATATGTAGGACTGACTGCCCTGGGTGAACTCGCAGCCAGCCTGTTGGAGTTGTGCTGATGCGGCAGTAGGCATCAGCACATTTGCTAACTTTCCAGTAAATAAATAAATAAATAAATAAATAAATAAATAAATAATAAATTTATTCATAAGAATGCAGGTGACATAACATGGTTATAAAATTAGTTGGCGAGCCTTATGCATTCTACCTTAGAATATTGGTGTATGACTATTTAAATATTACATTACAGTTAAATTTTTAGAAACATGTAAGTACATATAAATTACAAAATCTTTAAAATTATATAATATTCAGAAAGTAAATTAATTAAGTCATACAAAAACAAGAGAAAAAAAATAGAAATAAAAGGTATAACAGAACCATAAAATGAAGTTGACCCCTATTTTCCAGTCCCGCGGCCCATACAAATGCTCACTATGCTCCATGCACCTACCTACCGCATATTCCGCATCGGTTCACTCGTTGACGCACACGCTGCGGTACGAGTGCGTTCAGTGCGGACGACGCATGATCGACAGACTGGCCATCATTAACCATTACCGGTAAATATAATGATTATTTTTGTATAGAAGCACATGACGAGCTCAATTAGACAGAGTTACATTCTAGTAATTAATGTCCATGTTGCTGACAATTATAACAATTTATTTATTGATGTTAAAATGATGTAAAAAAAACACGAGTAGTGATGAATGAATGGATGGTGAATAGTTTGGCATGACGAGCACAATTAGACAGAGTTACATTCTAGTCATTAATGTCTATGTTGCTGACAATTATAACAATCCATAAAATATAAAAAGTCTATAACGGACAACCCAAGTAACACAAGCTGCATATCAGCTGATTTACCATCCACATTGGAAACTTTAGCTGCATAAACGTGCTATATAATAGCTGAATAATAGCATCCTCAGAAGATATAACTCTGATTTGGGCACAAATTATTCAGCAACTAGCTGATTTACTGCCCACAACTGCGTTATATCAGCATTATATAAGCATTAACAAAGGTAACAGTCGCCCCAAGAGCTGAACATTGGCTGATAAAGAGAGTGTATGTTACCTATTATGCAGCTAAAACGACAAAATTGACATAGCTAAAAACATTTTTTTCATATCTAGATGATTAGTATGGATAGTATTAGCGGAAATGTTTGTTGCCCACAGATCTCAGCACGAAGGTGTCACGTCCGTGTTTACTTGCCATCTCTGTGGGAAAATTTCTACGTAAGTTTTTATCATTCACAGTTGTTTAGTTTATTTAAAAAAAAAATTTTAGGGTAGCTCCCCTACATGTAAAGTGGGGGTGATTTTTTTTCTCGTCTACCCCATAGTGTGGGGTATCGTTGAATAGGTCTTTTAAAAATACTGTGGGTGTGGGATTATCATTTGTCGATTTCTAGATCCGTTAGTAAAATATGATGTTTTAAAGTGCTAATTTTTATTGAGTCAAGTGTGTGTCCCCCCCCCCCCCTCCTCTATCAGCCAAATGGTAGTATATAGGAACGTAAAAAATTCACAGCAGTAATATATATAATCAATTTTAAAGGAAAACTATCATGGCTAAGTAGGGTTCACAGGCGCCCTAAAAGCTAACTGCTTTGGAGATCCCTCTTAAAATGTTCATCCAGTATGTTACTCGGATACAGCAACGACAAAACCCATCGCGGTCACATGCGGAACCACCACTCCGGGGCCGGTCGGGTGACGTGCAACGAGTGCGGGAAGAGCTTCGTCAACAAGGACTCTCTCATCGAACATCAGCTGTAAGTCATTAAGCTAGGGGTGTATTTACAAAATGAACGGCTGAGCCCTGACTGTATGATCACACAGTGTGTATGATCATACAGTAGTATGTATTGTTATGAATTCATTGAATGCACGAGAACTCCATAATTAGATTTAATGTGTATCAACAACTAGTAGAACTATTAATAAAATAAAAAGTAACTAGGCCAGGCAAACCTAACCTACCTAGATCGACTCCTCCATTCCCATACCGTTCCCAGACCAACCAGTATCTAACTGTAGTAGTTAGATACTGTTTGGTCTTCAAATTAACCTTCGAATTAACATTTCCAACCAACCGTACCCACGGATAGATAAAATCACATTTATTGATACAAATTGAAACGATACAAGAAGACTCACCGATAATAACAGCCACACAAATTAACTTTCACAGTAACTGAGTCAAAGCGCCCTTTCACAACTCGACTCTTTCAGAGCACGATCCGTAATGAATCTCTGATCACTCATTTCGATGTAATTTAATCGAATTACGACAGTATAATGACTGTTGAGTTATTGAGGTTGTCTTTACAGAATACACCAAGGCGTCAAAAACTACGAATGCCCAGAATGTAAGAAGATGTTCCGCACCAGGAATCAAATCCGGCACCACATGGTCAAGCACAGCGACTCCAAGGACTATTATTGCGTTGAATGTGATGTTAGGTGAGATTTCCAGTTTAATTCTTACGAACTCCGCTCCGCGAACCGCGTTTTTGCACGGAAAAAAAAACCAGTAAACAACTTTTACTTATTTTTGCAGTTTGTAAAATCAAAAATGCTGACAAAAAAACAAAAATTAATTAGAAAAAGAAGAAATTATAATCCGGTTCGAAGGACCAAAAAATAATGGCGAATCTGCTCCGAGGGAAAGGCAAACATTAACTTTTAAGGGAAAAAATTATAATCTGGTCCCAAGGACCAAGAAATAATGTTGAATCTGCTCTGTAGGAAAGGCAAACGATTAACTTTTAAGTTAATTTAGCAAAATTCTTATCCACAAATAACTTTTTATTGAAGTTTCGCAAAATGATGTACCTAATTTGCTTTTTTAAGGACCATTATTTTTAAATAGCTTCATAGATTACATTAGCTTATGCTCGCGACTTCGTCCGCGTGGACTACACAAATTTCAAACCCCAATTTCACCCCCTTAGGGGTTGAATTTTCAAAAATCCTTTCTTAGCGGATGCCTACATCATAATAGCTATCTGCATGCCAAATTTTAGCCCGATCCTTCCAGTAGTTTGAGCTGTGCGTTGATAGATCAGTCAGTCAGTCAGTCACCTTTTCCTTTTATATATTACTAGCTTATGCTCGCGACTTCGTCCGCGTGGACTACACAAATTTCAAACCCCTATTTCACCCCCTTAGGGGTTGAATTTTCCAAAATCCTTTCTTAGCGGACGCCTACGTCATAATAGCTATCTGCATGCCAAATTTCAGCCCGATCCGTCCAGTAGTTTGAGCTGTGCGTTGATAGATCAGTCAGTCAGTCAATCAGTCAGTCACCTTTTCCTTTTATATATTTAGATATAGATTAATAGATGAAATTGTTTTTGTTACAGATTTAAGTCAGCTCACACTTTGCGACAACATCTGAAGAGGACTACGAAGCATAAAGACAGTAAAACCCCCAAGTGAGTATTAATGAAACTGATAGAATTAAATAGACTGCTGCTGGATTGCGATAGGATCACAGCTACAATGTCACGATCGCTATCACATTTGATTGGTTGACGCTCGCTCACTATTGGCTACAATGCATTGTTGCAACAAGAATCGCACAAATTCAGCCAATCACAACAATGAAGATTGTAATAATGATTGATGCAGGTTTTACGAAGTTGACCTACTGTTTTCTCATATATTTTATTAATCTATTTTTGTACGTTTTTGCATTTTATCACTACCAAAAATTACAAAAAAACTGTTAAAAATACCTTAGTATTATAAAACCGTTTTTTGTAATGTTTTTCTCGGTTAAATTTTTCTATGATTTTTCGTCCTCTTTTATGTCGAGAGCAATATTTTATGCTCACTTGATTTTTCGGCATATTAATGGATTTTCCGATATTGTTGGTCTATAGTTTTTTGTTCCTTGAGATCTCTAGGATAGTATTTCACTTTTAAAAAAATAGCGTTGGTTATTATCTGATGTTTCTGGTCCTTCGAGCCGGATATCTTAATTTCCATAGTTTTAACTGGTTTTTCGGTAATTTTCTCCTAGATTGGAGTGTACAGTGTGTTCCAAGGGGTTCTCGACCCCAGCCGCACTGCAGGCGCACATTCGCATTCAACACGAAGGTATCAGGGAGCACCGTTGTCCGCAGTGCGACGCAGCCCTGGCCACTAGGGCTTCTCTGATGAAGCATATTAAAGCGGTGCATGGAGGCATTAGGGCTCCGCCCGTTCATGTCTGTCATACGTGTGGAAAGATGTTTAGGGTAAGTTCTGTCACACAGTATGACGCAATCATTTTTTTTTAAGAATATTAGCCATGTTAAATGACTAATATTCCCCTTTCCTCTCCAACTAAGCGTCAAGCTTGTGCTAGGAGTAGGTACGACAATAATAAATAAATAAATAAATAAATAAATAAATAATAAATAAACGTTTATTCGCTGTGTTTAATAGTGCAACGGGCGGGGTTTAAACCGTCGACCTTTCGGTTTTCAGCCCACTCCTCTATCCGTTGAGCTATTGAGGCTATTGCATCCAACATCATCTATCTAAGGAACAGGTGACTGACTGACTGACTGATCTATCAACGCACAGTTCAAACTACTTAACGGATCAGTCTGAAATTTGGCATGCAGATAGCTATTGTGACGTAGATCCGCTAAGAAAGGATTTCTTTTAATTCAACCCCTCAGGACGTTGGGGGTTTGAAATTAGTGTAGCCCACGCGGACTAAGTTGCTGGCATAAGCTAGTTATAAATAATAATAATTTAAGTATTTTTTGTAAATATCATTTAAGATTAAAAACGAAAAACTTGTGTCGAGGTGGCCATGGGACCCCAACGACATCGGTTGTACGAACTATGTGCCCTGCCCATTGCCACTTCAGCTTCGCAACCCGTTGTGCTATGTCGGTTACTCTAGTTCTCCTACGGATCTCCTCATGTCAGATTTGATGACGTAAAGAAACTCCGCACATAGCTCTCTCCATCGCCCGCTGAGTGACTCTTAAGCTTTCTTATCCATGTTATATGCGATTAATAATTTTGTGTACAATTTTTAGGCCAAGAGCACACTAACGAATCACGTGCGAACTCACACGGGGGAGAAGCCGTTCCCGTGCGCTGAGTGTGGACGCAGCTTCGCGCAGCGCACCGCCATGCGCACGCACGTCAAGCTGGTGCACCTCAAGATACACCGCAGTGCCAAGGTACGACGCTGAATGCATAATGCATATGCACCCCAAAGCCCTAGAAAATGGATATTACGTTCATAATCAGCACCCCAAAATCCTAGGAAATGGATATCATGTTCATAATGAGCACCCCAAAATCCTAGGAAATGGATATCATGTTCATAATCAGCACCCCAAAACCGTAGGAAATAGATATCATGTTCATAATGAGCACCCCAAAATCCTAGGAAATGGATATCATGTTCCTAATGAGCACCCCAAAATCCTAGGAAATGGATATCATGTTCATAATGAGCACCCCAAAATCCTAGGAAATGGATATCATGTTCCTAATGAGCACCCCAAAATCCTAGGAAATGGATATCATGTTCATAATGAGCACCCCAAAATCCTAGGAAATGGATATCATGTTCATAATGAGCACCCCAAAATCCTAGGAAATGGATATCATGTTCATAATCAGCACCCAAATTCCTAGGAAATGGATATCATGTTCCTAATGAGCACCCCAAAATCCTAGGAAATGGATATCATGTTCATAATGAGCACCCCAAAATCCTAGGAAATGGATATCATGTTCATAATGAGCACCCCAAAATCCTAGGAAATGGATATCATGTTCATAATGAGCACCCCAAAATCCTAGGAAAAGGATATCATGGTCATAATCAGCACCCAAAATCCTAGGAAATGGATATCATGTTCCTAATCAGCACCCCAAAAAACCTAAGAAATTAGATAATATCATGTTCATTATCAGCACCGCAAAATCCTAGGGAATCGACATCAAGTTCATAATCAGCACCCCAAAACCCCCAAGAAATGGGTGTCGTGTTCATAATTAGCACCCTAAACCCCCCAAGAAATGGGTGTCGTGTTCATAATCAGCACCCCAAAACCCCCAAGAAATGGGTGTCGTGTTCATAATAAGCACCCCAAAACCCCCAAGAAATGGGTGTCGTGTTCATAACCACACCCACCCCAATCAGCACCCCAAAACCTAGGATTTTGGGTTGCTGATTATGACACTGGAAATACGATTCAAAAAAATTAAAAAAAAAAAAGAATATTAGCCATGTTAAATGACTAATATTCCCCTTTCCTCTCCAACTAAGCGTCAAGCTTGTGCTAGGAGTAGGTACGACAATAGTGCAACGGGCGGGGTTTGAACCGTCGACCATTCGGTTTCCAGTCCACTCCTTTACCGGTTAAGCTATTGAGGCTTTGAAAATGTTTTCTATTTTTCCAGATAAAACCGAAGCTTCCCCCACCGCCCGAGTCTTTGCTCCAAAAAGCGGACATCTTCAAAGAAGACCCCCCCATCATGTTCGAGTGGGGCCGACAGAACCTGCCCTGCGAATATTTCACCGTCACCGCGGGACCCTAAAAGCAAAATAACTATAATGCATAAAGGGATTTGAATATTTTATAATGGACCTGGCCTACATGTCCGCCATTTTTAACCGACTTCAAAAAAAGGAGGAGGTTCTCAATTCGTCGGAATCTTTTTTTTTTTTTTTTTTTTTATGTATGTTCCCCGATTACTCGAAGACGCCTGGACCGATTTTGAAAATTCTTTTTTTGTTTGAAAGGGTATACTTTATTTATATATTATTTATTTATTTATATATATTTTATAAAGTAAGGGTATACTTTATTTATATATTATTTATTTATTTATATATATTTTATAAAGTTGGTCCCATTTAAATTTGGTGAAGATCTGATGAACATCTTCGAAGATAGATACTGGAACTCCTCAACGGATAAGAGTAAATTGCTCGCGATCAGTGTAATAGCTTAGTAAACAGTAGATTTTTAACCAGTCATAGCATAATTCTATGGAGCCACTAAAAATTGTGAAATAAAAAATTTTACAAAAAAAATAAAAACCGACTTCGTTACACAAACACTAAAAATTGAAAAATAATTTAATTTATTACCGAATATCTTATGTATACAAGAGTTAATTGTTTACTATTTTGGAAAAAAAGTAAAATGGCGGACTAGGTAGGCCAAAATTTACAGAGCCCTTTGAGAACTCACTCGCCATATTTGCTCTGTATCTACTGTCATGTCAAAAGTACAGTAGGGCGATTGTCTAAAACCTGCATCAATCATTATTATAATCTCAATTGTTCTGATTGGCTGAATTTGTGCGATTCTTGTTGCAACAATGCATTGTGGCCAATAGTGAGCAAGCATTAACCAATCAGAGATGATTGCGATCGTGACATTGTATCTGTCAAACAACCGCGGTAGGGCCATGACTGAGATCATACCTTTCTCATGACAGTTGACACATAGAGCAAATATGGCGAGCGAGTTCTCAAAATGTACGCAATATATAACAAAAGGATTTGTGATATAACAAAACGTGTAAATCTATTATTGAGCATGAACTTAGGTACCTTATAGTTAGTAAGATATAAAAATATTTTCTGGAAAAAAACCGATTTTTTATTTTCTGAACTATTTACCCAAAATCCTTTAGCTCGAGGTATCGGGGTGGGTGATGTGTGCCCGTTGTGATTGGCTGAGATATTTTCGCGCCATTCAAAAATAAGATTTCTGCGTGCCGGTGCCAATTAGCTTTAGCTGCGCGAATTTTTATGGGACTCCACAATGGCACCTCATTGGCACCGACCCCAAAAAATATTATTATGGAACTATATTAACTCTTGTATACATAATATATTCGGTAATAAATTAAATTATTTTTCAATTTTTAGTGTTTGTGTAACGAAGTCGGTTTTTATTTTTTTTGTAAAAAAATTTTATTTCACAATTTTTAGTGGCCCCATGGAATAATGCTATGACTGGTTAAAAGTCTACTGTTTACTAAGCTATTACACTGATCGCGAGCAATTTACTCTTATCCGTTGAGGAGTTCCAGTATCTATCTTCGAAGATGTTCATCAGATCTTCACCAAATTGAAATGGGACCAACTTTGAAGTATACCCTTTCAAACAAAAAAATAATTTTCAAAATCGGTCCAGGCGTTTTCGAGTTATCGGGGAACATACATAAAAAATAAAAAAATAAAAAAAAATAAAAAAAAGATTCCGACGAATTGAGAACCTCCTCCTTTTTTTGAAGTCGGTTAAAAATAAGATTTCTGCGCAGGTACATCGGCGTTACTTATACTACTACTGTACCTACATTTTAGAAAATGTATTAACTAGATGGTGCCTGCGACTTCGCCCGTGTCCATTTTTAGGGTTATGTAGTTACATCACATAAAAAAATTAAATTGTGGTCACAAACTAAAAATTAGTATTTTCAATTTTCTCTAAAAATTTGCATGTTGCAAATGGTTTTCGCTTTTACTTAATGTCCTGCGTCCAACGCCAAATACAAGTACGGTGGACTTTTGTATGTCCATTTCAAATTATCATCGTCATCACCGCATTGATGGCTCACTACTAAGAACGTTTCTTCTCGGGTACCTACCAATCTAAATAAAGATATTTTCAGTTCAAAAAAACAACATCCAAATAACCATTTATTTGCACATTAATAAAATTCTTCAACTAGATATTTACAAAAGTTCACTTCAATTAGACATAATTAAACAAAATTATTCTAAAATATTAATAATATTTGTTATAGTTAACATTTTTTAGTATGTACTATGATATTTTAAGCACTAGATGTATTTAATAAGTGTTAGGCAACAGAAATATTATGCCATATTACTAGGACTTGCAAAATGGCAACAACCACATCACCTCAACCCATCGCCGGGCCACTACAGAGCACGGGTCTCCTCTTAGGGTGAAATCTATAGAGATCTGACTTCGCTTAGACTTAAGACAGAGTTAAAACGAGACAGCTATATCTCACATAAATCTGTCTCGTTTTAACTCAATCTAAGTCTGAGCAAAGTCTATAGAGTCTTCGCTCTATAGATCTCAGCCTCAAAGTGAGAAGAGTTTTGGCCCTAGTCTATCACGCTGGCCCAGTGCGTTTTGACAGACTTCACACACCTTTGTAAATATTATGGGGAACTTTCAGGCATACAAGTGATTTTTGTCTAAAAATGCATATAACCTTCTGTAACTTTTCAGAGTTATGTGCGTTTTAAGCAATTAAATATGACTTGGTTTAACGGTGAAGGTAAACATCGCGAGGAAACCTGTCAATCCGCACTTGACCAGCGTGGTGGACTGTGGCCAAAAGTCAAAACCCTTCTCATTCCGAGAGAACACCCGTCCTCACTCGTTGCTGATGGGTTGATCATAATGATGATTGCCGGCGACTTCGTCCGTGTGGATTTAAGTTTTCTGAAAATCCCATCGGAACTCTTTAATTTCCCGAAATAGACAGTAGATAGCCTATGTCTATCTGTCTATCTCCGGGCTACTATAACTTTCGTCAAAGTCGGTTAAAATGGACCGTGATACACAGACAGATAGACAAACTTTCGCATTTATAATATTAGTAGGTATGGATAATTGGAATTTTTGACAAATGGTAATCAAAATAATTAAAAACACTGCCCTGCCAAAAACGACCTAAAAAGAAAAAAAATCACGAAAACTGCGCCATATAGTGGTCATATTGAATTTCAAAAAGTAAGGATTCTATCGTACCCCATATGTCCAAATCCGTTCAGGCATTTAGAAGTTATGGCGGGATAAACAAACTCACATACATACATGAACCCTGAAAATATTACACTCACTCCTTTTTTTTATTCATTATAGGCAAACGCTTGACCACAATCACACCTGATGGAAAGTGATGATGCGGCCTGATGGGACGCGTTTACCTACAAGATCCCCATGCCTTTTTTTGGACAGTCGTGTAAAAATTAACCAAATTATTTTAAACCAAATAAGAATTGGCAAGTTAAATTTTTTAACCTAATTTAAACCTTAAAAATACCCAAAGGTAGATTTCATACATAATTTCAAGTAGTTTATAATAGTATCACTGAAAAAACTTAAAAACTAAGTAATATTCAGGCCCGTAAAACTAAAAAGACAAAAAAATACTTTAATAATCAAACAAGACATGTTTTAATCAAAGTAAGTTTTTTCGAAATAATATTTACATAACATTAAAGACTATATTCTATAAAGTACCCTTCTTTATACATTATTACAAAAAAAAACATTATTTAAGAGTGCACCTCAAAATGTGCAGACAAAATCCGAATAGACTAAGAACTAGCGAACGATTTAGTTATAGTGTTTATACAGGTCGAAATCTACTATACAGTGCGACAACTTCTGGCACTTGAATGACATTGACAGGGGGGCGCTGTTGGAGAACAAAGGCTTAGAATATTCTAGCAAGAACAAAGGAGACACTTGACAGCAATGTTAGTTCCGATTTTCGCCACGCGCCAAGATAGCCTTGTCGCACTGTAGTCTATTTTTTAATCCCGGAGACCAAAATGACGTTTCGTGTGTTGCCTGTTTTTTTACGGCTCTTTATATTTTAATAGTGATGTGGTGCAATCGATATTTACCGATAAAATATTTATATGTAGGTTTTCTTGTGATATGTTTAATGAGACAAGAAAATGTGTTGAATATAATTCCAATTCAAATGAAATAAGTATGGGCTGATTCTCAATTTATAAGTTTTGCATACTATAGAAAAATTCCTATGGTGAATTATTTTTGTATTTTTTTTATATTATACGCTCAAGGTATTATATCGGTTACTCTTGCCATTATCTAGTTTTATCGATATATAAAACATTGACAAAAATATTGATTTTAAAGACCTTGGAATATTCCTATTTTTACACTAAATTTATGACAACTTTGGGCGTAAAAAATAAGATTAGGAATGTGAAAATTCTAAATCAATTTTATTTATTTATTAGTTGAAATATCTTTACTTTGCAAACATACATTTAGTAGTCTTGTCTCAAAAACACTTTTCCTAAGCCCTTTTCGCGCGCTTGATTTCGGTGAAAATCATCGTGCCTCTCACCTTTTTCATACCAGTATGTATACCATACAGGTTTAGGTTACCCACGTGCGCGGACAATTTCGGTCGAGCGTACTGCGTCTCTTTAAGACATGTTCGCTAGATCTTAGTACCTCTAATATCTCATTTCAATTTACATACTATCTCTATTTTCTTTCTTTCTATATAGAAAACACAAAAATGTTTCTACCTGTCTGTTAAAGACTTTGAACCATCCAACCGATGTTTCATCAGAAATGCAATAATGCGAATATGGTTTTAGACCAATAAAAAAATTTAGGCAATTTTTTTGCGTAGTAGCACACGCTGGGTATCCGCTATACTAGCGCGCTAGTATTTCAGTAATCACATCTAATCCTCAAAATTCTTAAAATCGAATGAAAATCCTTGAAATATTAATAGTAATAAAACTTTTATCAATTGGGATGAGGACTAACTGTGTCAAAGATAAATTATTTCTAAGAAATTACTAACTAGAGGGTCTGCCAAATTTCGTAAAATCCACATCCGCTGTTAGTTTTAAGTTTGGTAACCATTTTAAATTATCGATTTAACTTAAAAAGTACATCAAATTACGACAAATCTATATGACATCATAATAAAACTGTAAATTTAACACAAACTCCCATACTAAGCGAGCGTTTTGACGTTTGATAAAAAGTCGCTGATTTGACTAGTAGTCGTCATCCCTATTATTCTATATTTAATAATAGATAATAAGTGTAGCCTACAATATTTCATTTTGTAGTTTTATTAAAAAGACATCACTAATTGTGTTGTTTCGTAGTACTTACAAATAAATTCAAAAGTTTCATAGCGTTTTTTTATTTAAAAAAAACACGTGTACAATTAACTCTTAATTTAGTTACATTGACTCTTACATTATAATTTTCAAACAAACCTTTACGCCTTTATTTTAATGATTCGAAAGTTTTTAGACTCTATGGATCGATCTAAGGTTTGTACTAGCCACTAATTTTTCAACTAATAGGGTTTTGGACTGTAGTAATAAAAAAATATTAAAAAAACCGACTTCCAAAACCACTACAAAGTAAAAACCAGCCAAGTGCGAGTCGGGCTCGCGCAATGAGGGTTCCGTACTATAGTCGTATTTTTTTGACATTTTGCACGATAATTCAAAAACATATGATGCATAAAAATAAATAAAAATCTGTTTTAGAATGTACAGGTGAAGACCTTTCATATGATACCCCACTTGATATAGTCACTCACTTCGAAAGTTGAAAATACTAATTATTAGTTCATGACCACAATTTTTTTTTGTGTGATCTAACCCTAAATTCACGGTTTTTAGATTTTTCCCCAAATGTCAGCTATAAGATCTACCTACCTGCCGAATTTCATGATTCTAGGTCAACGGGAAGTACCCTGTAGGTTTCTTGACAGACAGACGGACAGACAGACAGACAACAAAGTGATCCTATAAGGGTTCCGTTTTTCCTTTTGAGGTACGAAACCCTAAAAATCATGATTTTTAAAAAAATAATTCTCTTCAATAATGAATTCTAGCCCCATAAACTACCGCTATCCAAAAAATCCCATCATTTTATTACTTCAGTCAAAGACCCTATTATCCCCTAAAAGCAGAGAACGTTCAGTAGTAATAAAGAGATGAATTTTTGACCTTTGACAATAGAGAGGGATGCCTTGGTTCTAAAACGCACTGAAGCCATATTTCTTTCTATCAGTTTTGATCATTTTTATTGCAATTAATAAAACATTTTAAGAAAATGTCTGAACAAAAAATTGACTGAGGCTGAGATCTATAGAGCGCACTTTGACTTTGCTTAAACTTAAGTCATAAGTTAAAACGAGACAGCGTTACATCGCTGACATAAATCTGTCTCGTTTTAACTGAAGCTTAAGTCAGAGCAGTCATGAGTTAAAACGAGACAGCATTACATCGCTGACATAAATCTGTCTCGTTTTAACTGAAGCTTAAGTCAGAGCAGTAATGAGTTAAAACGAGACAGCATTACATCGCTGACATAAATCTGTCTCGTTTTAACTGAAGCTTAAGTCAGAGCAGTAATGAGTTAAAACGAGACAGCATTACATCGCTGACATAAATCTGTCTGGTTTTAACTGAAGCTTAAGTCAGAGCAAAGCCACGAGTTAAAACGAGACAGCGTTACATCGCTGACATAAATCTGTCTGGTTTTAACTGAAGCTTAAGTCAGAGCAAAGCCATGAGTTAAAACGAGACAGCGTTACATCGCTGACATAAATCTGTCTGGTTTTAACTGAAGCTTAAGTCAGAGCATCTTACCATTAGTGACTTTTAGAACTGAGGCATCCTAGAAGTTTACAGATGAAATGACTCCTAACTTCTTATGGTAGATAAAAAATCTATTTGCAAAATTATTGCTATTATTTTGATAATAGTTAGAGCACCCCATCTGAGGTTTAAAATGGTTTTATACGTAGCATTCTTTGTTTGATCACAAGTTAGCCCAAAACTGTTATTTTACTTGGAGGTAAGTGACAATGCAGTCTAAGGCAGTGGTCCCGCGCCGGCGAGAAAACGACTAACTATCGGCGATTTTCTCTCTCAAGAAACGCACAATAAATGTACATTCCGTGTAAACGAAAGAGATGCATATATCAAAAGTTGCTCTCTGACTGTTCACACTGCCGGCGACGACTCGCGTTACTAGTTTTGTCGCTGAGCAAATAAACTCGCTCAGCGATATTCGTTCAGCGCTGCTCGTTCGCTTGAACACGTGTAACGCGCGCGCAGGTTTGCACAGGACTGAACGACCGCGGGCGAATGGCGCGAGTAATCGCTCGTCGCACTTGCACACTCGCTTATAGCCCGGCGACAAAACTATCGAAACAACACACTCGCTTCCCGCTGATCGCGAACTCGTTTAAGTTTCTAGTTCTACTCGTTTCTCGTTCATCGTCGGCGGTCGGACCACTGCCTAAGATGGAACCGGGCTAACTTGGAAGAGGTACATGGCAATTTTTGTATATCTCCATACCCCCATGGATCTATATGTATATACCTAAGGATAGAGCACACCTAATACCTATAACCTATCCACATAAAGAAATTATTAATAGCACTCTCTCTGTTACGTAATCCCATACAAATGACAGAGACGAAAATCTTAGTGGGCGTTAACCATTTTGAGTCAACAACAAACGAAAATAAGTATGTTTTCGAATTGAAATTCGAATGTTTTATGAAAACATTTTCTTGAATTTCGAATGTTCTTTGAAAACATTTTTGTGATGTGAAGTTTTTGGGTCTGTCATTTGTATGGGATTATGTAACAGAGAAAACAAATACTAACTTCTTTCCGTGGACAGAGTATAATTGGAGCCTACTTACCGCTATCTCACTTCAACTGCTTAGCGAGAACGAGAGGCCGGACATCATTGGTCCTCTCTCGCTCTAATTTGTTAGTTGAAGTGGGACACCGATAAGTAGGTATTTGCTTCATGTAGGTATTAGACTGATCTACCTTTATTATACATCATGCCTCTAATCGTTTTTTTTAAACGTTAAATCTTCTTTAGAGTGGTAACTAACCACGGCCGAAGCCTCTTATCAGACCAGACAAAACAATACATTTCCAAATTGCCCCTACTTGGAGTCAAACTCTGAACCTCTCTCACTTATAAGATCACCCCGACAGCCAATCTAAAAAGTAGTTAACTGTAAAAATAGTTTTTTAGTTATTGCCAAAAAAAAACGAATCTGTCTGTCTGGCTGTGTCTCATGAACTGTAATAGATGGAGCTGAAATTTTCACGTCGCCGTTATAACAATAAATAATAAAAAACCAAGATTTTAATTTCGAAATGGCTGCCTTGCAAAATAAAAAAATTAAAAAGACTTGGACTTGATTGTTTTTTTTTTCTGAATTCCCATGTTATTTGACCATTACTCTTAAAAGTCTAACAGCCGTATTTAGAGTAGATTAATCGTTACTTACGGCATTCCTTATCCATACTAATTCATGCCTTAAGTAACAACTAAGCGACTCTGAGTGTGAGATCTATAGAGCGCACTTTTACTTAGCTTAGACTTAAGACAGAGTTAAAATGACACAGAGCTATATCTCTCACAAAAATCTGTCTCGTATTAACTCAATATTAAGTCTTAGCAAAGTCTAAGTGCGCTCTGTAGATCTCAGCCTAAGTGTGGCCTTTAAACTATATTTACAGTTAACCTCTTTTCAGGTAAAGAATGGCATAACTATGATTTTATAAGTGAAAACACAGAGACATTAAACCATATCCACATCAATCAAAATTTGTCTGGATGCTGCTTTACTAGATATACGTACAAACATTTGTGCAACATACACAATATTTTCATATACACAATGAAATTTTAATGGTTGTTTTCCCGAAGCAAAACGATTTTGTTATGGTATTCTACTCGATTTATAAATATAAAAATTATTAGTGTCAGAAATGGCAAATTTTCAATCGAGAAAAACAAAACTCGAATGACAACTCGAACCAATAGTAATACCGCGTGCGTGCAAGTCAGTTTATGCCGTATCACTACGCGCGAGAGCTTATTTTGCTCTAAACTTTTTCACTTTATTGGCAGCGCGGTTCGAGTGGATGTACCTACCTACTATTCAGGTTATGTCTAGTGAGTTACTATTGTTTCTCACACTTTCGAGTTGTTTATTATTTTTAAATTATTTCTAAACGAAAACTCGAGAGTACTACTGAGGTCAAATCGTTCAGCCGCGGGAAGACAACCCTAAAATTTCAGTGTGTATAACATACGTTTCTCACGAAAAGACATTTAAAACCACTCTCTCACTCTGAATCGGACTCTGTCTCGTCAGTTTCCTCCTCCTCTTCAGAACTAGAAACCGGTTCACATTTGATGAACTCAATCTCTTTTCTGGTCTTGCGAGGTCTTCCTCGGTTCTTCCCCTTTCCCTTCTTATCTCCATCATCCATAACAGTCTTCACCATTTGGGAAATGCGTTTCAAATGCTGTTGTTCGTGTCGTTGCAAATGATTGTTCAAGTATCGTTTAATTTTGAATTTTTTTCCACACTGGTCACACTCGTGAGCATAATTACTCTCGTCGACTTCAACGTGAACGGAATTGTTGTGCCGTCTCAGATAGTGAGCATGGGCAAACTCCTTGTCGCACTTTTCACAACGGATCTTCGGTTTGTTAGGATGAACGATTTTCTTGTGCTTCTTCAAACGGACGGCCGAGTGGAAATACTTGTCACACAACTCACATTTGATCTTCTTATCAAACGACGTATGCACTTGCATATGCTCCTTCAAATATTGATCGTTCTTGAACTCCTTCAAGCATTCCGGACATGTCACTTTGGATTCCAACGGTGGATGAATATTTAAAATGTGACGCTTCATATGGTGACGAGACTTGAATGTCATCGGACAGAACACACACGGGTGACGTTCGACATGCGAATGTTGGAAATGTAAGTGACGGTTCAAATTCAAATGGCTTTTATACAACTTCTGACAGACGTGACATTGGTATTTGTCTTTTTCTGGTCTGTGACAGTTCTCGATGTGGTACCGGAGCTTGTACGGTACAGAGAACTCTTTGCCGCAGTCCGGACACTTGATTTCTGGTAACGTGTTCGGATGTATGCGTTTTACATGCATATGTAATGCTCTACGAGTGCGAAACTCCTGTAAGCAGAATTGGCAGTAACACTTCTCGGATTCTGAATAGTGCTTGTTCATTCTATGCATGTATAAGTAGTGCTTGTTTTTGAAGGTCTTATCGCAAATGTCACACAGAACGGCTGATTCTTCTGACGAATGCACTCTGGTTGTATGGAGGTACAGGTTTTGGTAATTCTTGAATTCCTTGTTACATTTCTGACATATGTAACGTTTGATTCTTTTGGGAAACATCACGGGTTTCCACGTGGACAGTACCGATTCGTACATAGCTCTCTGTTCCTCATTTAGTTCGTTGCTGGTAACGCTGATGAATTTTGGAGGAGGTCGGTTCGGCATGGGGCCAGGTCTCGGTATGGTGTGGTCGATGACTTGGCCTTCTTCCAGCTTCGGTTCTGCCAGCTGTTCCACCTTGGTTTCCGGATAACTTTCCAGTGGTGGTGGATAGTTTGGTGGCATGGAGTAGTTTTCTGGCATGGTCTGGTATTGGGAAAGTTCTGGTTTCTGGTCTATGTACGGGCCTGGCTTTTGGTCTATGTATGGACCTGGCTTTTGGTCTATGTAAGAACCTGGTTTCTGGTCAATGTAGGATGCATCCATTCTAGGATGGTATATACCATCTTCCATTTTGGGTTGCTGGTACATTGGGGGGGGCTCCTCCATTGTGGGGATCTGAAAAGATAGCTAATGAAATTATTTAATTCCTGTAGGACAGCCTGTGCAACTTATGACTTACTAGATGCCCGCGACTTCTTCCGCGTGGATTTAGGTTTTTGATTTTTAAAAACCTAAATCCTTGGGAAAAAACTTGGGAACTCTTTGATTTTCTGGGATAAAAAGAAGGACATAGGCCTTCCCGGAATGCAAGCTATATCTGTACCAAATTTCGTCAAAATCGGTTGAACGGACGGGCCGTGAAAGGCTAGCAGGCAGACAGACAGACAGACACACTTTTGCATTTATAATATTAGTATGGATGATATGTCAACATTCTACCGCTGATTAGGAAAGCAGAATCTACTGAGAAGTACCAGCAAGAAATCCAACAGTCGTTATTTACTTTTATAGAATAGAATAGAATAGAATAATTCTTTATTTGCATAATGTGGTACATAAGATGTTAAATCTAAGAAACAGTCCAGCACATTAGCCATGGCGGCGTACAAATATAGTTAACAGTTGAGATTATTGAGTGTGACTAGATATTTTTTTATAATACAGGCAAATCATAAAATTAAACTTAGTAAGTACGAGTTATAAATAAAATGTCAAAACCAAGCGAATATAGGCACTGTAATAAGCTTTGAACAAGTAACTGCAGTGATGATTCCTTATTCATAGCAAAAGTATAATTTGTCAAAGGATACTTAAATATAACAGTCAAATTAAAGTGGAAAAAAAATACTTATATGATTGGACATTCATAACAATAAAATTTATTTTTGATAATCATCAAAAATTTAATTTTATCAAATTAAAAAGTAGTAGTGTTGTGTTATTGTTGAAAAGTTGTAGTAGTGTCTTCTCAATTGGAATGCATAGTAAGATGTATTAAATGCTGCTACAACTTTGATTTCATTCTTTATTAGAAATCAAAAACTGCACAAATTTCAAAGCAAAGCCGAGGACAGAGCCTAGTTTCAAAGACATGTCAACACCCACTTGACCTTGAGATCTCTGTCCTTATTTTTTTAATAGCATTATGTGAAACAGACATACTCATTGTGAATTATTAGATAATGTGTAAATAAAGCATTAAATAGATAAAATACTAGCTCTAAATTGTGGTTTAGCCTGGGTATTTTAGTTGATATAGTAACAAAATAACTACAGATGTATTTTTCGAAAGGTATCTTCGTTTAATAACTAGATACCAGCTATCAACTTAACTATCAAAAACGAATGAATCTACTTAAAATGCTATAATAAATATAAAGTGAGTATTTAAATTAATAGTGTTCCGTCGAGAACGCGCATGCTTTCGAATACAAAAGATAAAACTTGGTCTTCAATAAAATGTAATAAATTACAATTTACGAAAAACTCCAAAAATGTGCCGATTGAATAACTCTTTTATACTCACCTTTTGCTATAACAGCACTTCAGAATAACACTTAAAATGCACTAGAACACGTCATAACTTTATCGAAACCACAATTCAATATTATAATAAAACTATAAAATCATAAATTCCATTGTGCCTAAGGCTACATCTTTAGCAACATGGCGTAGGTCTATTTACTAGAAATATAACTAAAATAACATTGCACTTATCGAAATAGCAACTAAAACAACGATCCCGTAAAACTATTTTGTGATATTATTGATAATTTTAATAAAATTCACGGCTAAATCGCTGATACGAAATTTTTGTTTGACAATTTCGTTTTGACATTTGGGTGTCACACTCCACAGATAACCTCTTTCTAGTCTATACTTTATTATGGCTCCTACACACTTGTTTATATTGTTTACTTTCAAATTAAATCATAATTAACTTCAAATTAATACTTTAATTCATTTGTATTTGGTTTCATTTAATATTATTCCATGAAAATACTTATATTTACACAGTTTACTTTTTTTTACAATATTTAAATAAAAATAGGAACGATATCCCATGTGATAGGCCAGCATAAAATAGTAAGCGAATTTCCCGTGCGGTTTTCACTTTTTAAATTAAGTGCTTTGCTTTGCAGTGAAAACTCTTAAAAATGCGTGAAATAGTGCATTTGCAGGCGGGCCAGTGTGGGAACCAGATCGGTTCAAAGGTGGGACAATAAAAAAAACCTTTTCTTTATACGATATTTTCTTTAGTTTATTTGGGACGAAAATAGAAAACTCATGGGAAATTCTATAAATAATTGTTACGCTCTAAATACCGCTCGAGATGAAATCGCTCGATCGCTCATCTCGAAAATGTCATTCTAATATAATGCATATTTATTAAATGAATATGAATAATTTATTAATATTTATTTGTTAGTATTCAGTTAGGTAGAAACCTATTTACTTATAATGACTGACGATCGAACTTTTCACGTATTTTGTTTAGAATAGTGAGAATAGCATACTAATTACTTACTAAAGTTTTTTATTTAAATAAATAGATAAGTAGATATAGTACGTGACAGGTCGAGATGGCAATCGGGGTATGAGATGCCGGGACGCCCGCACGTCATCAGCGCTCGCCCGCACTGAATTAGCGCGGGGACTGTGCGGGTGTGTGGGGCGTTCCTTCCCTGATTGCCATCTCGACCTGTCGCACACTATAGGTCAGGAAGAAAAGAAGCGGAGATAGCCCAGTGGTTAAGATGCCAGTCTCCTAGTCGGGGGACCGGAGTTCGATCCCGGGCACGCACCTCTAACTTTTCGGAGTTATGTGCGTTTTATGCAATTAAATATCACTCGCTTTAACGGTGAAGGAAAACATCGTGAGGAAACCTTGCATGCCTGAGAGTTCTCCATAATGTTCTCAAAGGTGTGTGAAGTCTGCCTATCCGCACCTAGCCAGGCGTGGTAGAGATGGCCAAACCATTTTCATTCTCAGAGGAGACCCGTGCTTTGTAGTTAGCCGGCGATGGGTTGATCATGATGATGATGATGACGTCATAGACTTCTGCATAGTAACGCCTGCTATACAACTTTTCTTTGGACTGTGGCATACAGTAGCTAGCAGGAAATATTGTACATCGATCTTTAGAAAGAGATTTCGTCTTCGCAAAGCGTTGTCTCTGTCAGTCCTATGTGACGTTTTATTGGTCTCAAGGACAGAGACAACGCTCCACGAAACCGCTATCTCTTCCTCTTGACACCTCATTCATCAAAATCGGCTCAGTAGTTTAGCCGCTACAGTGGAACACACATACATACATAGATAATCACAGCCCTTCCTATTGGCTTTGCTGTAGTCGGGTAAAAAAGGTTTTTCCCCATAGTTCTGGGAGATAATCTCTGACGAGCACGGCATAGACCCGACGGGGCACTACCATGGGGACAGCGAGCTGCAGCTTGAGAGGATCCAGGTCTACTATAACGAGGCTGCCGGTGGCAAGTCAGGTAAGCACAGTACAGTGCGACAAGGCTCTCTTGGCACTTCAATGACATTGACAGGGGGGCGCTGTTGGAGAACAAAGGCTTAGGATATTCAAACAAAACCAAGGGGACACTTGACGGCAACGTTAGTTCCGATTTTCGCCGCGCGCCAAGATAGCCTTGTCGCACTTTACTACCGCTTTTATGAGTTACTAGCTTATTCCCGCGACTTCGTCTGCGTGGACTACACAAATTTCAGACCTCTATTTTACCTCTTTAGGGGTTGAATTTTATGGATTTAGGTTTTAAAAAATCCTTCTTCTAGTGCCTCTCCATTACTGAAGGTCAGCCTTAAGTCAGTTGTTTAAACTTCTCCCTGTCCATGGCTAGGCGGAACAGTTCTCCGACTGTTTTTATGCCAGTCCACTCCCTGATGTTACGTAGCCATGACTTCTTTCTTCTTCCCACCCCTCTTTCCCCAGCTATTTTACCCATCATGATTGTCTGCAGCGGGCGGTACCTATCGTGTCGCAAAATATGGCCCAGGTACGAGATCTTATGCTGCTTGATGGTTTTAACTAACTCTGTCTTCTTCTGCATCCGGGCAAGAACCTCAGCGTTGGACACCTTATCCGTCCAGCTTATGAGGAGCATCCTGCGATACGTCCACATTTCGAAGGCTTCGATCTTTTTCCGCAAGTCCTCCACTAGGGTCCATGCCTCGCAACCATATAGAACTACGAGCCAAATGTAGCATTGAAATGTAGAATTAAAAAATCCTGCGGGAACTATTTTATATTCCGGAACCAAAAGTACCCATGTACCTACTTTATCTAGCAAGCTAGGTTTATCTGTACCTTTCATCTAAATTACTGCTTAACGGATATAATACTAGTGATCTGTTCCTAAAATACAAAATATCTTTGCAGACATGCGCTTCGTCCCCCGCGCCGTCCTGGTAGACCTGGAACCTGGCACCATGGACGCAATCAGATCCTCATCATATGGAGAACTCTTCAGACCTGACAACTACGTATTTGGACAGAGTGGTGCTGGTAAGTCTACTCCATCATCAGCTCTGGTAGACCTGGAACCTGGCACGATGGACGCGACTAGGTCCATCGTCCTATAGATTATTATAATAGTGGCATTAATTAAGTAGGTACGTAAAGTTAAAAATAAAGCTATGAGGGTTCCAAACGCGCCCAGATCTGAGAAGAGCCCACAACAAACTCAGCAGTATGCTTTTATTATCACCATATTCAGGGAGTGCTCTGAAGAGCTTTTTGACCTCATTCCACCCTAATTTTTCTACAACCGCACCCCGCGCGCCACCGTAAGGAATTCCGCCCTCACCACCTGGGTGTCTGGTGCACTTCAACCGTCCGCTGTGCCAGATCCTTCTTTCCACGCACATGCAAACTGTGGAACCAACTCCCATCGGCGGTGTTCCCACTAGATTACAACATGGGGTTATTCAAGGGCGCGGACCAACAAATTCCTAAAAAGCCGGCAACGCATTGGTGGTTCCTTTGGTACTGCAAATGTTCATGGGCGGCGGTAATCACTTAACATCATAAACCTGTTCGTTTGTTCGCCATTTCTATCTAAAAAAAACGCGCCCAGCGCCCAGCGTCTGGGAATATCCCATAACAAACTCAGCCAGCGGGGTGATTACGTAAAACGTTGCAGTAACGCGACCGCAGTAGCAAACAGTTCATTTGCTGTCCATCTTCTTCTTCTTCTTATTTTGCTTTGTGGCTATTGATGTCTCTCTCTAGCCGCTGTTACTGGTGACGTTTGACCGTTTGATTTACGTCTGTCGCAAGCATGGGGTATGCTTTTATTATCACCATGTTTACTCTTAAGAAACTGACCATAATGAAAATCTGTTGTTGTTCAGGCAACAACTGGGCGAAGGGCCACTACACGGAGGGCGCTGAGCTGGTGGATGCCGTCATGGACGTGGTGCGGAAGGAGGCGGAGCCCTGCGACTGCTTACAGGGTATGACATTTTGAAGCATTTTTTATAGACTAGCGCTTGGCTGCAATCAGACAACCGAAGATAGAGCACGCTTATAAAAACGGGGAGACAAATAGCTTTATATTTCAGAAAACTCCGTTAGTGCGAGTAAAGTCAGCGGTACATTTGTTCAGGACATCGTCGTTTTTACGATTGCGCCATCTATTACCTTAATTGTTCATCATACCGATGGTGCCATCTAGCAGGTTACTTGTAAATTACTTCCTCTTGGGTTTTTTATCTTTCATGATTATTGATTGAAACGCTATCTGCTTGCAACTGTCACGACCGCCACAAGCATAGAACGCACTTTGACTTTGCTCAAACTTAAGATTGCGTTGAAACGAGACAGATTTATGTAAGAGATATAGCTCTGTCCCGTTTTAACTCTGTCTTAAGTCTAAGTTAAATCAGAGTGCGCTCTATAGAATATAGATCTCACCCCCAGCCTTGGGCTGAGATCTTTAGAGCGCACTTTGACTCTATAGATCTCAGCCTTGACGCGATGCATTCCTCGAAATTGAGGTTGGGTGAGATGTCGATACCCAACTCAATGTGGTCACTGATCGGAACGAATACAATATTTTGACTAAAATTGTGCAGGGTTTCAACTGACACACTCTCTGGGCGGTGGTACGGGCTCGGGTCTCGGCACTTTGCTGCTCAGCAAGCTGCGAGAGGAATACCCTGACAGGATTGTGAACACATTCAGCGTTACTCCATCACCTAAGGTCAGTATGATGATGATGACTTCTGTCCAGGGTTTCAACTGACACACTCTCTGGGCGGCGGCACGGGGGGGTTACAAAATATGTAACTTTCCATAAAAAAGGCATACTTACTTGCTTCCATGTCTGTTTGTTTGACAGTTTTTCGTGTTAGTCAGTTTGTCGAAGTTTTCAATTGATTTTAATTATTCTATTAATTATTCTATACTTTTTAGTCCTTTTTAAAAACGCGGGGTATTAAAAAATAAATACTTAAAAATTTTCACGACTTTGTTTCCAGGTCTTATTCTTCTTATTTTGCTTTGTGGCTTTTCCAGGTCTCAGACACAGTAGTAGAGCCTTATAACGCGACTCTGTCCGTGCATCAACTAGTGGAGAACACGGACGAAACCTTCTGCATCGACAACGAAGCGTTATATGACATATGCTTCCGCACGCTTCGACTCGCTTCGCCCACTTATGGCGACCTCAACCATCTGGTGTCTGTAAGTGACTAGTGTGCTCAAAGTAACGCTAACAAAACTTTCTCAAAATGTATGTCAAGGCAAAGCTGCCACCACCTTGATAACATCATGATGATGATGATGATGAACAGGATAGTCAAGATTACCTTTTAGATTAACTTAGCCTTCGTGGACGCACTAACGATACTCTCGCAGTACGAGAGACAACACAAACTACCCTCAACTATAGCAACCCTGACTAACTATGAGTCATGACACCAACGTCTCCAAAGAGACTAGACAACGCTAACTAACCCTACCTAAGTCCCTACCTGGACCGGCTCCACCATCCCCTACACCAGTTCCATACCAACCAATATCTAATTACCTCAACTAGTCCAACCAACAGGAACCTCATTAGGCAACAAAAACAATAATATATAGTAACAAACCTACAGTACGGCACACACAGTGTCTACTGAGAAGTGTCCTCGGCAAGAGCCACACGAATAATAATCCGTTTCACACAGCGCATACGATTTTATAGTAACGGTGGGGACGATGATATAATGTTCAATGAGCAATCAGTAGGGCGATTGTCTAAAACCTGCATCAATCATTATTACAATCTCAATTGTTCTGATTGGCTGAATTTGTGCGATTCTTGTTGCAACAATGCATTGTGGCCAATAGGGAGCGAGCATTAACCAATCAGAGATGATTGCGATCGTGACATTGTAGCTGTCAAACAACCGCGGCAGAGCCACTGACTAAAAGACGGCGTTGTCGTCATATGCATTATGGTACCGACACGTATAATATGTCCGCAGCTGACGATGTCCGGGGTGACGACATGTCTGCGCTTCCCCGGGCAACTTAACGCAGATCTGCGCAAACTCGCCGTCAACATGGTGCCGTTTCCACGACTCCACTTCTTTATGCCCGGTGAGTATTACACACATATATATATAAGTGGCAATATATTATATTGCGGGTTTGAAAAGTACTAAATCACTAAAGTACAAAACGAGGCAAATGGTTATTGGTATTGAATTGTGTTTAGGTAGTTTAAGGGTTAGTTAGAAAAATAGGTTTAATTTAACTAATTTTATAAGTTATTAAAATGTCCTTATATAAACGCGTAAAGGCTTATCGAGAGTTTTAATCTTTATAATAACCTAACTGCAATATTAACTTGATTAGGGCACAATTGCTAAATTGCAACCACTTAATCAAAATAGCGACCTAAACACAAAAGTATTTAATAGTCGCTGAGTCTCAAGTCGGATTGAGACTCGCCTAAAAACCGTCAAACACCCGTATTTATACAAATCGATTCAAGATGGCTGCCTCGCCACAGATCGCGTGACATCGGATGAGTCAAATATTGTCTAATTCATTAAACTAACTTTAATAGATATAAATTTGAGAGCCTCAATAGCTCAACTGGTAAAGGGGTGGACTGAAAACCGAAAGGTCGACGGTTCAAACCCCGCTCGTTGCACTATTGTCGTACCTACTCCTAGCACAAGCCTGACGCTTAGTTGGACAGGAAAGGGGAATATTAGTCATTTAACATGGCTTATTCTTTAAAAAAAAAAGCTAACAGTAGTAGGTATAACAATAACGTTAAGTTTTTGCTAGCGTTCTGGTTACACCCTTTATGTTTTCAGGTTTCGCCCCACTGACCGCGCGGAACAGCCAGGGATACAGAGCGTTGACTGTCGCTGAGTTAACACAACAGGTACCTACCTACAGTGCGACAAGGCTCACTTGGCACTTGAATGCCATTGACAGGAGGGCGCTGTTGGAGAACAAAGGCTTACAATATTCAAACAAGAACAAAGGGGACACTTGACGGCAACGTTAGTTCCGATTTTCGCCACGAGCCAAGATAGCCTTGTCGCACTGTACCTATCCTATCTTAGGCTGAGATCTACAGAACGCACTTTGACTTTGCTCAGACTTAAGATTGAGTTAAAACGGGACAGATTTATGTGAGAGATATGGCTCTGTCTCGTTTTAACTCTGTCTTAAGTCTAAGCTAAGTCAGAGTGCGCTCTATAGATCTCACCCTTAGACTCAAAATAGGGTACGGTATAAAATACCAGTTACAGTGCGACAAGAATTTTTGAATTTTTTAATTATCGTGCAAAATGTCGATAAAATACGATTGTAGTACGCAACCCTACTTTGCGCGAGCCTAACTCGCACTTGACCGGTTTTTTTTTATATCAGAGCCATTCCATATACATAACATCACGATATATCCTAATAATAGATGCAGCATTAATGTATCTGCAGCCTTTATTATAGGCACACGCTGAAATTTTAGTGGTTGTCTTCCCGCGACAGAATGATTTGCTCTCAGTAATCGAGTTAAACTTAAAAAATATAAAAATGTTTTTGTTTTTTAATAAATGAAAAAAATCATCAGCTCGAAATGTGAGAAACAATAGTAACTCACTAACGTGACATAGACATGCCGTGAATAGTACGTTTCCTCCCGTGAGTACGTACTGTTACACCCCTTAACTGTACCTAAAAGAGCTGATGACAGACCGACTCTGACTTGACCGCCGGTAGATAAGGTAGCTTTCCCAGTCCGTGCTAGACCCACAGAGTACATTGAATATACGGGGCTAGACCTCTGAAGAGGGTAAACGTCTCTTGTTTTTATTTTTCAAGTTTAATTAATTAATTAAAGTGTATTTCTTTTAGTTATTAAATAAATCTTTTTTAAAAACCTTTTCGAAAGGACCCTTGTAACAGTACGTAGGTACATCGAACCGTGTTTCGAATAAGTGAAAAAGTTTAGAGCAAAATAAGCTCTCGCGCGTAGTGATACGGCATAAACTAGCCAGCACGCACGCGGTACTACTATTTGTTCGAGGTCTCATTCGAGTTTTGTTTTTCTCGATTGTAAATTTGCCATTTTTGACTCTAATAATTATTTACATTTATAAATTTATAAATTGTTATAAACAACCATTACAATTTCAGCGTGTAGATTTATGCTTTGGAATTTGGATACAGATGTTCAGTCCAATAAACATGATGGCGGCGTGCGACCCCCGCCGTGGCCGCTATCTCACCGTGGCGGCCATCTTCCGAGGACGGATGTCTATGAAGGAGGTCGACGAACAGATGCTCACTGTGCAGGACAAGAACTCCAGGTAATGGAAGACTGGCTGACTGACAATAAGAAAAAACTGAGAGAGTGAAGTTATCCAGTTTAAACCGCTGGGTCTAGCAAATAAATCACCCACTGCGTAGGTTTAGGTTCTGTGAATGAGACACTAGGTAACTGTTGTTTACATTGTAAAGTACCAGGCGAGCATCATAGCACAGGAGTTATCAAAATACCGTATAGGTTTCTTGTTAGGCAGACAGACAACAAAGTGATCCTATAAGGGTTCAGTTTTTCCTTTTGACGTACGGCTACGGAACCCTTAAAATCTATTATGTTTTGTTAACAGCTACTTCGTAGAGTGGATTCCCAACAACGTGAAAGTGGCGGTATGCGACGTGCCGCCGCGTGGACTCAAGATGGCGGCCACGTTCGTGGGCAACACCACCGCCATACAGGAGATCTTCAAGCGCATATCCGAACAGTTCACTCTAATGTTCCGCAGAAAGGTAACTTCAGTTTATAAAGCGGTAAAGCCCTTTCATAAGATACCCCACTAGATACACGCTGACATTGTAATGGTTGTTTTCCCGAAGCGAAATGATTTTATTGTGGTATTACAATGGATTTATAAGTATAAAAAAATATAAGAGTCAAAAATGGCAAATTTACAATCGAGAAAAACTAGAACTCGAAAAAACCGAATGAGACCTCGAACCGATAGTAATACCGCGTGCGCGCAGGCTAGTTTATGCCGTATCACAACGCGCGAGAGCTTATTTTGCTCTAAACTTTTTCACTTTATTGGCAGCGCGGTTCGAGTGGATGTACCTACCTACTATTCACGTTACGTCTAGCTAGGTACTATTGTTTCTCACACTTTCGAGTTGATGATTTTTTTTTTTATTATTTCAAGACAAAAACATTTTTACTTTTTAAGTTTAACTCAAAATTTCGATAGTACTACTGAGGGCAAATCGTTCTGCCGCGAGAAGACAACCACTTAAATTTCAGCGTGTATGAAAGTTGAAAATACTCTATTATTTGTTCATGAACACATTTTAATTTTTTTTTCGTGATGTAACCACAAATTTACAACTTTCCAATTTTTCCCTTAATGTCTGCTATAAGCCCTACCTACCTACCAAATTTCATGATTCTAGGTCAACGGGAAGTACCCTGTAGGTTTCTTGACAGACAGACAGACAACAAAGTGATCCTATAACGGCTCCGTTTTTCCTTTTGAGGTACGGAACCCCAAAAAGACAATATATCCGCAAGTGAACAAAAATTAAATTTAAATAAAACGGTGATTCAATATTAAAATATGTATTGTGGCTAATTCCTTTGTACACAATCTCTAAACTAAACTAAAATATCTAAATCTATTGCTATCCCTTTCATAATGTTGCTTGCGGAAAAGGATGGCACTAGATTTAGACCTGTTAATTTAGTTTAGTTTAGAGATTGTGTATAAGAGAATCGGCCCCATTGTATTTTAATATTTCTATTTTTGTACGCATTTCAGAGATCGATCATATAAAAATTAACACAAAATTTTAGTTCTTCTAATGACTCCAGAACACATTGGCCCAATAGCTTCGGCGATTTTACATCTCGCAAATATCCGAAACAAAAAATCAGCTTTAGACCAAAAAATTGGTTTTAGACAAAACCGGGCTTAACAAAAATCGGTTTCCGAATTGACCTCAAATAAAAATCGGTCATCTCTACTGTTTACGTCCTTCCAGTATTTCCAATTTCAACCTTAATATTTCCATTTCTTTCTATCTCTAATGATTTCCATTCTATTCCTATTCCGTCCTTTCAGTATTTCCAATTTCAACCTCAATATTTCCATTTCTTTCTTATATCTTATCATTTCCATTCTATTCCTAGTCATTAGTAGGCGGTTTTGTAATTTGGCGTTTTTCATTTTTTCGAGATAATACTGTTTCCTTATTGATCCTATTCTATTGTTCTCTCTGTTCGGTTTGTTTGAGTTGCTATCCTTGCTGTGTTCTGAAAAAAAAATAACAACACTGATGAAAGGTCTTCACCTGTGCATTCTAAAACAGATTTATTTTTATTTGTATGCATCATAGTTTTGTGAATTATCGTGCAAAATATTGAAAAAATCCGACTGTAGTACGGAACCCTCGTTGCGCGAGCCTGACTCGCACTTGGCCGATTTTTTTATTAATGCAATGGTGTGCTAAAGACTTTAGTGTTCCATATTTAAAATTAAAAAATGTACGATAATACTCTTTTATTGACTCACCTCTATGGTTTTCTCTGTTCTGCTCATTGGAGGAGTTATCTGTAGATTCTTCTGAAAAAGAGATAAGTGGAGATAAGATACATATTATAATGCATACGTGCATATTATAATGTGTCCGCCATAATGTGATGTTCTTGCTAGACATATATGTTGATCCAATATATAGGGGCGTAAGTAGAACACTAGCAAAAAATGTGATAGTACTGATGATTACTGATAATGATACCACAAAAAAAAGTGAAAAAAAAAAACATATTAAAGGTCTATAATTTTGTGAAATTTTACGATATGTTGCAAACAAAACGTTTAACTGACGCTAGAGGTCAACGAACGTTGCGTAAGTAGGCCACTCGGAATCAATTCCGCGTCGTAAGCGGGGCATTGACTCGAGTTTTGCACGCTATACATTGCGGGTTTGAAAAATACTAAATCACTAGAACTACAAAATGAGGCAAATGGTTATTAGTATTGGACTGTTTTTAGGTAGGTAGTATAACAATATAGCCAAGTTTTTGCTAGCGTTCTGGTAACACCCTGTATTTACCATTGCTGTTGGATTCTTGGCTGCTGTCATGGTCCTCATCTAATCTAACTTCAACTGTTCCCCCTTCCTGAAACAAGGGGGAAAATCGAAATATATAAAAAGAAAATGTAACTGACTGACTGATCTTCCAACGCACAGCTCAAACTACTGGACGGATCGGACTGAAATTTGGCATGCAGATAGACATTGACATCCACTCAGAAAGGATTATTGAAAATTCATTCCTTAAAGGGATGAAATAGGGGTTTGAAATTTGTGTAGTCCACACCAGGAATAAGCTAGTCTAAATAAATAATAACCAAGAGAAAGTTAAACTGCACTAAAACTCGACTACTAGATATCGATAGTGATAGATATACTTATAGTAAAATTGTTTTTGTCGCTCAGTGTATTTTAACACTGTACATAACAATATATTTATAACTTTTTTTTTTTTAAAGAATATTAGCCATATTAAATGACTAATATTCCCCTTTCCTCTCCAATTAAGCGTCAGGCTTGTGCTAGGAGTAGGTACGACAATAGTGCAACGGGCGGGATTTGAACCGTCGACCTTTCGGTTTTCAGTACACTCCTATACCAGTTGAGCTATTGAGGCTCATTTATATTTATGAACTCAGTGTCGCTACTAGATGGCATTAAGTCGCTTCAGTACTGAGTGAACATACATATCACAAAACATAAAATCATTTAGAAACTAGCTGATGCCCGCGACTTCGTCTGCGTGGAATTCGGTTTTTAAAAATCCAGTGGGAGCTCTTTGATTTTCTGGGATAAAAAGTTGCCTATGTCACTCTCCAGGTCTTTATCTATACCGTTGCGACGTGATTGAAGAACAAATCAACAAACAAACACACTTTCGCATTTATAATAAGGGTACTGATACAAAGGTCTTACCTTGTCAGTGGTGGGTTTAGATGTACTCTTACGTGTACATCGTTTGTGGTTGTCGTACCAGGCCTTCAGCTGCTGCGAACTCCTCGCTCCGCTGGATTGCACCTTGTTATATCTTCTTACTATTTCGTCCCATGCATCTCTCTTCATTGTTGCCCACTGTGTGTTGGTTTCTTTATTCAATATTATGTCTTTGAATCTGAAAAAAATTCACCATCATGAGCAGGCGAGAAAGAGGCGATCTAATTGAAACTTACAATTTACTAAATGATTATTATAATGTCCCAAATTTTGAGAGCATGTTTCCGAGAAGGAGCAATCCTATATTCAGGGGACATGATATGAAGCTACAATATCAATTGCCATCGTCAAATCTAGTAAAACACTTTCTGACCAACAGACTTGTTCACATATGGAATAAATTGCCTAAGGATGTGGTTATGTCAAGTTCTGTTAGTTCAAGAATAGATTGGACAAACATTTGGAAAACTCCAAGCACTTCTGATATAGACGCATCAGCGAAAGCTGCTTAGTCTATTAATAGTCATATAATAATGATCAACCCATAACGTATTTTAATTAGTGTAATTGGCTTTATGGCCGTTCTAATTAAATAATAAATAAATAATAATAATAATAATAACCTGGCTCACTACACAGGTCTCCTCTCAATTGAGACCGATTTTGGTCATAGTCCATCACGCTTGCCTCACAGTTGTAATAGCCCCGCTGCCCCTTACCTTAACAATTTCAACACATCGTACCGGAACGCTAAATCGCTTGGCGACTCAGTAACTAGCCACGGCCGTAGCGTGCCAGCAGAAGTTCCTAATTAAATAAATATTTACCAATTACCAGTTACCGCATTATTTAGTATTTACTTACTCATCTGTTAGTTTTACTATCATTGCTTTTTCGTGGGTCGTATAGTTGCTTGCACGCCTCCTCTTTGGTTCCGTGCCATACAACAACTCTAAATCTTCACTTTCGAGCATTATTCAAACCTATCTAAAATTAAAATTTCACTTTAAAATGCTTTAAATTAAAACCATTAACCAACCACCTTTTTTTTTTTTTTTTTTAATTTATTTTACGGCCCTGGATAACACTCCTTTAAGGCCTTTCAAAAATTTACAAATTCTAAAATACAAAATTGCTTATAACTAAATATTATTCTAAAAATACAAAATTGCTTATAACTAATTAGTCTAACGTTTTTACACTTTATTTATAGTATTACTTATATAATTAAAAATAGACTTAAAATATGACGTTTTACACAACAAGTCCTTTACATGGCGGGGAAAATCAATTTTTTGTTTTTGTTCCATATTTATAGTGTTTAGATCACTGGCTAATATAAGTCTTTGTATGCCAAAAGCTGGACATTTGAGTATCATATGATTAACATCAGCCTCCTCATAATCACAATAGTTGCATTTTTTACTGTTTAGTATTTTTATTTTATTCAGGTGTGTTGGCACCAGACAGTGACCAAATCTCAGTCTATTCATTAATGATGTAAATTTTCTAGATTCACACTTCGTTTTGAAATACCATGGTTGTATTGGTATTTCCTTTTGAATTTCCGCATACCATTTTCCTTTATTTTTATTAGTCACATCCCACACTTCACTCCACAATTTCTTTTGTCTTATTTTAATTGTATTGCATAAATCCGTAAATGGCACCTTGATGCTACTTGAACAATCTTCATAAAAATTACTTTTTCTTGTAGCAGAATCAACCACTTCATTTCCTGTTATGCCTCTGTGGGAGGGTACCCAAACAAATTCTATATTAATTCCCCTTTGTTTTAAATTAAGTAGTACATTTTTAATTTGGAAAATAATATAAACTAATTTATAATTACTAAAATTAAAATTATTTATAGCTAAAAGAACACTTTTCGAGTCTGTTATTAAAACATAGTTATTCATTTTAAACATTAATTCTTCTTTGATATATTCCAATGCCTTGAACAGGGCAACGCATTCAGCAGTAAACACACTGCAGTCAGAGTTTAATTTATATGATCTACATTTTTTTAACTGTGAATCATAAAAAGCAGAACTTACAAAGTTCTCATTTTTAGAACCATCCGAATATATCCTATAATGATTTTTACAATTTTCTTCAATGAACAATAGGAAGTCTAAATTGGATTTAATATCAGTGATGTGTATTCTATTTTCGAGGTTTATTACATCATAGTGGCAATCATACATAGGCCAAACGTCATTCACATTTATCTTACTAGCAATACTATGCATATAAGTCATAATCATTGACATAGTAGGTCCTTTACCGGAAAGAAGTGCTTCCGCTGTAGGTTGTAGAGTTTCAATTGATGCTTCAGTAACTTTTAATAAATCCTGTGGAAGTAATAATTTGTTTACCAAGTTAGAGTTAGCGAATAGTTGCTTCAAACAAAACTTTTCAGCCAAATAAACACGTCTCACCGGCAAAGGAGGGATACATGTTTCTACTTCCATTGAATTAATAGGTGTAGACCGCATTGCTCCACTTATTATTCTCAAACCTATATTTTGAATGACATCCAATTTTTTCAACAACGATGGATTAGTTTGCATATACGCAAGACAACTATAATCAAAATGACTTCTAACCATACTATTGTACAACAAAGTCAAAACTTTGGGATCTGAGCCCCAAAATGTACCAGCTAAACATCTAATAAGATTAATGCTTTTTAATGCATTTTTACAAATGTAGTTAATGTGAGCATCGAATTTTAGTTTTGTATCAAAAATTACTCCTAAGAACTTCTTATTTCTTACAATTGGAACATCTAAGTTATTATATTTAATGTTTACATCTACTGGTCCACCAAATACCATGCATGAACTTTTAGAGGTATTAATACTTAATTTTAAAGTGTTTTGGTAATAATTTTGCACCTGAGTCAATGCTGAATTAACATTATTTACAGCTATTTCTACATTTTTATTTACACTATATAATAACAAGTCATCTGCAAATTGTAAAATTTTTACATCCTTTGTTGTTACATATTTCTCAATTTGAGAGGTATATAAATTGTATAAAATTGGAGATAATGATGCACCTTGCATAAGGCCTTTACTTGTTGAGTTAGGTCCATGAAGTATATTATTATACTTAACATAAAACTTTCTGTTATTTAAAAAATTTGATAGCCATTTTAACATTTTTCCAGGAATGCCAATTTCATGAAGAGAAGTAATAATCTGGTTTAAATCAACATTGTCATAAGCACCTTCTATATCCAAAAATACACATACTGCAGCATCTTTTGATAACTTACAGCTTCTTAAATCCGATACAAATGATGTCAAACTCTCATTAGCACTTCTTCCTTTTCGGAAACCATATTGGAATGTTGGTAATAATTTATTTTTTTCTGTAAAATAATCTAATCTCAGTTTCAGCATTTGTTCAAATAATTTTCCTATGCATGATGTTAGTGATATTGGTCTGTATGAATTACAATCAGATGAAGATTTATCAGGTTTTAAAATCGGTACTATACATTGGATCTTCCAACTCTCTGGAACACATTGATTATCCCATAGCCTATTAAATATATCAAGTAAAGCTAATTGACCTAATTTATGCAATTTTTAATCATTATATATGGAATGTTATCTAAGCCGGGTGTAGAGTTTTTTCTTGATTTAAGTGCTATATTAAATTCTGCAAAAGTGAAAGGCTTTAAAAGTAACATATGCTTGTCAGAATCATTATTAAATTCGAAAACAGAGGTATTTAACGTTGTGTTATTGTTATCATGTTTAAATTTTGAAATAAAATCGGGAATCCATACATCATTTTTATGCTGTGGTGGGTTTTTAATACGTTTAAACATTTTCATATAATTCCATACTCGAGTAATAGGAGTATATCTATTGAATGTTGAACATAACATGTACCAACTATTTTTCTTAGCATCCTTAATTATTAATTTTTTTTGTGCATCCAATTGTTTATAATTAATGTAATTTTCCATCAACCCATTTCTTTTATATAACTGTAAAGCTTCTCTCGAATTTTTAACAGCAACTTCACAGTTTTCATCCCACCAAGGAGCAGGAGTTTTAAAAAGTCTAGGACCTTCAATTTTTACATAAGGAACGAATTCTTTTCTAAGAGTATTTAAAACTTCACAGAACTTATCATACGACTGTGAAGGATCTTTTTCATCAAAAGATATACCTTTAAAGTACTCCTCTGATTTTGCATAATATTTGGTCCAATCTGCTTTATGAAATAGAAATTTCTCTACTTTGTCATTGACAGAATATTTAGATGGAACTAGGCTTAATTTTGTAAAAGTTGGATAGTGGTAACTACCCAAAGGATCGTCACCTACTGACCATTCACATAGAGGTGCTAATACGGGACTCACCCCTGTCACATCAATAGCAGAGCTATTTGCATTAGGTCTTTGTACTGTAGTAGATACACCTGTGTTTAACAGGCATAGGTCATGTTCATCAAAAATTTCAAACAATGTTTTGCCTCTTGAATTTGTACAATTGCACCCAAAAGCAATATGATGCGCGTTAAAATCTCCTGAGACTATACAAGGTTTTGCTAAGCTAGCAATAATATTTTTAAGTTTATTAATTCTACAATAATTGTTATTTTTATTTTTAGGTGGACAATAAACACATAGAATCGACACGGAACCTATATTAGTTTCTAGAGAAATTGCTATGGACTGGACATCTTGATAAAATTGTGTTGGCAATATTTTATATTTTAATGTATTTTTTAATAAAATGCCTACTCCACCATGTTCATTATTTGCATTTTTTCCTACAAAATTATATCCTGAAAATCTAATAGGATTACTTGTATTTTTTTGCCAGGTCTCATTTAATAGCAAAATATCAATATTATGTTGTTCCAAAAATGTTTTAACCAAGGGTTTCTTATTGTTAATACTTTGGATATTATGCTGCACAATAGTTAGGTGAGAATCCATTATATTTTACTTAAATGTTCTAAAAATGTTTCTTTGATTTGATTAGTAGTCTTAATATTATTAGAGTTCCCTATTGTAACCAAAGTGTTTACTATGGCTCCTAAAAGCTTAGAGTTATTTACAATATCATTGTGTGAAATTTCTGTCTTTGTCTGTGTAGTTTGCTTAGGCTGTGAGTATGTAGTTTGGTTTTTTTCATATGTCTGAGGGCTCTGAGGCTTTGGGAGTGGAGGGAAACTCGCACTACTTATTTGAACTACTTTTGAGTAGGTTTCTTTTTTGTTCCTCTCCATTCTCGCTGCCTTTACAGGACACGTTTTTGATATTGCAAGATGCGCACCCCCACAATTGCTGCACTTCAGTGTATCCGTCGTGCAGTCCTTGTAATGGTGCTCACCAGCGCACCGTGAGCATATTTGCTGATTTTTACAAATTTTCCCATAATGGTTAAATTTCATACATTTAAAACATTGCATCAAAGGAGGAACATAAGTGAAAACTTTGTATCTCCAGTTGTCCAAATAAATATACTGCGGTAGACTAGTACCGCTGAAAATTACACTGATAGTGGAGAGAGGAATTAGCTCCTCTCCCACTTTTTTCAAAAATCTCTTTACACCTATTACTTCACTTTCCGAGGAGAGTTTATTGAAAAGTTCCTGATTGCTAGATTCTTTTGGAATAAACCTAACCACCCCTACCCTTTCCACAGAGGACGCCGGGATGAACGCTCGAAGTTTATAAACTGAAAGGCACTCGTGCTTCAAAAAGTCATTAGCCGCTGTCGCTTGTTTGAAGACAAGCATAATTTTAGTAGCGTTTATGCGCCTACTTTCACTTACACCTTTTACTTGTTTAAAATATTTGGATACCACTAGGGGGTTTTTGTTTCCTAGTTTGATATCGTCTGTGCTTTCTACGTATACAGGGAATTCTGAATTGGTACTAGTATCGCCGTACGCCCGGCGATACCCTGGTTTTATAAATGGTTTGTATTTTGCACCATCACTTTCAGAGGGTTTCTCCTTTTGCATTTTCTTCCTCTTTTTGCCCGCTGCTGGTTCCAAATCACAGCCGTCACTATCTGACGGCATTGTACCACAGTTTAACGAAAACTATTTACAAAATAATGTACTATTTACACTCAAAAACTATATTTTTAACAATTTTCAATTAAAAAGCGCACTTCGCGTTTCCCGCCAAAAACGCAAGTCAACCAACCACCTTAAAACCAGAACCCACAGAGTACATTATATCAGAACCTCCCCGTATATTATAATACCTACTCTTTGATTGAAGTATCTTCATAACAATTATTATACTCTTTGGCAAAGAGTATAAGAGTACAATTACAGCTCTTTGGTCAATAACGTCTTTTATTGTAATAAAGTATTATACAGTTATTTGTAAATTAAAAATAAATAACGTCTGACAACGTAGATAGAGTAATAAAGGTAGATGCAGGAACGTTTGCTTTCTCATTCGCACTAAAAAGAGAGCACAGATAAAGTTACTAATGTGATAAACAGAGACGCAGCTAACCTAATTTTTGTCCCTTATCGTGTAACTTGTTTTTTTCAAGAATACATACAAGAAGTTGCAAAACAAACTTTGAGAATTCGTGGCGTAATTGTATTTCTCATGAGTTATTTACTTGTTTTCACATAAAAGACGTTTAAAATACAAATATTGTTGATCGGTTAGTTATATCGCATAGCTCTAGGTGAAGCGCTGACTCTACGATATTGCTAGAGACACGAGTAGCAGCGTCAGCTATTGCGACATTGCGACCCAAATTGGAGTTTTCCTTAATTATTGTAAACGTCCAAAATTCATTCTGATTCTTTAGTTACATCGCGTAGCATTAAATCCAAAATTTAGTATTGTAAATTAGTTTTAATTTTATTTTAATAAAGTAATTATAAAGTAATAGTTTTTTTGGGCCCTCCGGCTGTGTCTTCCTTCACTGGTTGATACAAATATTGACTACTAAACAATGGTAATAATTGTCGTGTTATTCATCGTTACGTCGTGCTATCGCTATCTCATACGCGGTTACACTAGGTACCTATTATTCTATCTACGCTCAAAAGGAAGTTTTGTATCTATTTTTTTAGTTTTTTTACGGCTCTGGATGTCAGTCTTTTTAGGAACCGATTCTACTGAACCGATTTTGAAAATTCTTTCACCAATAGAAAGCTACATTATTCCTGAGTGTCATCTAGGCTATAGGTATTATATACACGCGGGCGAAGCCGCGGGGATCTTCTAGTATTAAGTATATAAAAGTTTACATGTATGCTTTATGCAGCATTTTGTTGCTGTTTCATCACTGATAACTAAACATAGGATTTAACACCTCTAGAACTTGCGGTTTTTCATTAAATCTAAGTTTAAGTCACAATGATTCTAGGTTATATGCAATTTACCTATAATATTGTGAAAACCAATAAAAACAGCCGCAAGTTTAAAATCGTGTTAAAATCACAACTTTTAATTTTTATTGACGGGACTTTCACAAACAAGTAGAGGATTAACCAAGGAATAACATAGGCTATTTTTATTCAACCCCTAAGGGGTTGAAATAGGGGTTTGAAGTTTTTGTAGTCCACGCGGACGAAGTCGCGAGCATAAGCTAGTAAACAATAAAATAGGTAAATTCTAGAACTAATGTAGTCACCTACTTAGCCATTTCAAAAATGATTTCCTTTTGTTTGGGATTTTGGGAGGGGTTAGTGGCCCAAACTTTTTCATTCTGAAAGAAGACTCGTGCTCGGTAGTGGGCCAGCGATGAGTAGATAATTTATTAAATAGACATAAATTTTGTTGGCAGGCGTTCCTGCACTGGTACACCGGGGAGGGAATGGATGAGATGGAATTCACGGAAGCGGAGAGTAACATGAACGACTTGGTGTCCGAGTACCAGCAATATGAGGTAAACACATCATCGCCAACCGATACACGTCCACACACACACACTGCTGGACATTGGGATGGTAATGATTTTAAGCTAATTTCGTGGTTTAACGACATATTTTAATGTACCTACTTCGATAACGGGTACTGCCACGATTAATTTGATGTTTTTATCCATCCATACTCCATAGTAATATTATAAATGCGAAAGTGTGTCTGTCTGTCTCTGCTAGCTTTTCACGGCTAATGCGTTAAACCGATTTTGACGAAATTTGGTATAGAGATAGCTTACATCCCGGGGAAGGACATAGGCTACTTTTTATCCAGGAAAATTAAAGAGTTCCCACGGGATTTTTAAAAAACCTAAATCCACGCGGACGAAGTCGCGGACATCAGCTAGTTTGTTGATATTTCTACCCAATACGTCGTGACTCGTGATCACGACGGGACTGCGATGCTGCGAGAGATGTAGTTCGAGCTGTCATGTGTAGTAGCGAACTACCCTCTTTCTTGTTCTTTTCGCTGGAACTTCACGAGCTGTCCGGCAAAATTGTATATTTTAGTTTTAAAAAAATAATCTTAAAAAATATGACTATATTTTTTAAAATAACTTAATTTAATTTTAGGAAGTAGGTGTTGACGAAGATTTCGACGAACAGGAAGAAGTCCCCGGAGAAGAGGAATTTCCTGAGGAATAAAATAGAGAATAGAGGGGGTAGACTCTAGCAGTCTGTCCAATGAATCTGAGTGCAAAAGAGCGATAATGCCGAGAATTGGCCAAAAAGCGCCCAGCATATTCTTTTTGTGAAAAAAAAATTGTTCCATTGAAACCCTCTCTTTTTTAGGGTTCCGTAGTAAACAAGGAACCCTTATAGTTTCGCCATGTCCGTCTGTCTGTCTGTCTGTCCGTCCGTCCGTCCTCGGTTAATCTCAGAGACTATTAGTGCTAGAAATCTGTAATTTGGCATGGGTATAAATATTAATCACGCCGACAAAGTGGTGAAATAAAATTTTGATAAATATTTTTTTTAGGGTAGCTCCCCTACATGTAAAGTGGGGATGAATTTTTTTTTCTCGTCTATCCCATAGTGTGGGGTATCGTTTAATATGTCTTTTAAAAATACAATCAATTTTAAGGGAAAACTATCAGGGCTATGTAAAGTTCACAGGTTAAGGAGTTATATGTTTTTCGAGGATTGTGATTACGGAACACTACACTGCGCGTGGACCGCCACGCACTTGGCCGGTTTTTTTTAAATCCATATTTTTACCAATTAATTGCTGTATTATATAGGTACTCTTGATATATAGCTTCATATGTGGGCACCTAAGGGCAAAATTTAGCCACCTGGCATTCCCCTTTAGTAGGTATAGAGATAGTTTATATCCCGGAAAATCGAAGTCCCCCAAGGGTTGTATGAAACCCAAAATCAGCGCGGATTGAATTGCAGGCATAACCTTAATATTTACCTAATATAAAATCAAAACTGTACAGTCCGCGGCAGAAAGTAATGTACATCGGTCTTTAAAATGACATTTCGCCTTTTTAGAGCGTTCTCTGTCACTCATACCTATGTGACGTTTTGTCGGTCTCAACGAGAGAGACAGTGCTCTACAAACCTATCTCCTTCTAAAGGTCGATGTACATTACTTTCTGCCGCGTACTGTACCTTAATTTATTTTACTTTTAATATCTTTGTTATTAAAAAATAAAACTACAAAAAAATATGCTATGACTTTTTATTTAAATGAAATTGTATTTTATTTACAGGTTTTGATGGAACTTTTCTAATTATTTCATTGCCAAAATTGTTATAATTCAGATGCTCGTTAATATTTGTAATAACTGCCTCCTCAACACCTGTACAATCTATAACTTCTATATTACCATCAGCTATATTACATTCTCTAATATTACTAGATTTTTATTTTATTTATTTTTATTTTTTTTTTTTTTATTCAACTCTTTAAATCTAGCATTACAGGAAATGGTCCTAATGCACTAGATTAAGCCTTAAATATTATCTAAATCTAATTAATATATTAAACTAAAAATTAAAAAAAAACTTATATTAAACCCCCACTATCGTAGCAGATAGTCCCCAATGCAACTCTTGTGAATTCACTCAGAGCACAACAAAACAGGTCAGTTTTCCCCGCTATGACGTTAAGGGTGCGAAGCGCGCGCGTCAGCGGCGCCTTGCTGAGCAGGCTGGTGCGCCCCACCGGTACCCACAGCAGCGGCGGCCTGCGTCTCCGACCCACGTATCCATCCGGGACTAGAAACCTGACTTGCCCTAAAACATCCGGGCTATGCAGCGCCCCTCTTATTACTTTAAAAATATATGTAACAAGTGCTAGTTCCCGCCTAACTCTCAGCTCATTGTACCCGACCATACCTAAAACAAATAACGTAGGATACATTAAGGGGTAGAACGGGTATACCCCATACAGCTTCAGGTAGAGGAACCTAGCAAATTTGTTTTGCACCCGCTCCAACATGAGTCTATATTTAGTCTCATGCGGAGACCAAATGACTGCGTTCCCTTCCAACTGACTCCTAACTAACGCATTATACAGTGCGACCACAGCGTTCATGTTGGTAAAGCCACCGACGGTACGAAGTAAGAAACCTAAATTTCTATAAGCTTTCTTGCAGCATTTCACAATATGCGTACGAAACGTAAGCTCCTTATTCAAATTAACCCCTAAGTCCCTAACTTCGGATACTCGAAGCATTGGCACCCCGTCAACCTTATACTCGTAATGGACAGGGGAGTGCGCCTTAGAAAAGGTGATCACTGCACATTTTGAGTGATTAAACTCCAAAATGTTGTCCTTGCTCCATTTGACTACTCTGTCTATATCCTGTTGCAGCCTCACACAGTCACTCGTGTCGCGTATATCCAGAGATAGCTTGAGATCGTCCGCGAACAACAAACACTTAGCGTCCTTGACGACTTGTGGCAGGTCGTTAATCATCAAAATAAATTGCAGGGGTCCTAGGTTACTGCCCTGACTCACCCCAGACCTTGTGTAGTACGATTCTGATCTATAACCCCCATATTCCACATATTGCGTCCTGTCACCCATGTAACTCGCAAAAAATTTAAGTAAATGCGGAGTGAAACCAATCGCCGCCAACTTTCTTAGCAGAACGTCATTTTCCACCAAATCGAAGGCTTTCCGGAAATCAAAGTATGCGGCATCTGCCTGCCTTCCACTGTCAACTGCTGGAACGATCTGAGACATATAGCAGAGAAGGTTGCTGGTTGTGCTTCTCGCTGGTCTGAATCCGTGTTGATTGTCAGAGAGTTGCGACCTTACTTGGGTGTAAATACTTTCATGCAACGCTGATTCCAACACCTTTGCTGGAGTTGACAGCACAGCCACCGGTCTGTACCCTTCTACCTGAGTTGCAGACCCGCCTTTGGGTACCGGGACGACTCTAGTCACTTTCCACCTTTTGGGAAACACCGCTGCCTCGAGACACTGATTGTATATGTATAATAACGGCTCAGCCAGGACGAATCGACAATCTCTGAACAGGTAAGGCGGTATACCATCCGGTCCCGCTGACTTCTTCGGCTTGAGTTTTTTAAGTGCCTGCCTCACCTCGTCCAAAGTCAGGCTTCCCACATGTACCCGCGCCGCCCCATTCTGCCCTCCTGCTGCTGCGAGATGTTATATTACCATCTGTAACATTATTACCAGATGTTATATTACTTATAACATCATCATTATATTTAATTTCTGTACTAATAATAGCATTATTTTCAGTAATATTATCATCATGACATTTTATTTTTTTGCGATTATCAATATAACAAGGTTGAATTTTTTTATCGTCGTTCATTTTACGTTTCTTAGAAACACGTTTTAGTTGATTACCGATACTTATAGTATTAACATCACCCATATTTAGTTTTACAGATTCTTTAATACAAGTTTCTTTTGCTTTAGTATTTATTTGTTTGTTATTTACATTTCTCAATCCATGAGTCTCGGTTGCAGGTTTGGTATCTTTAGGTATTTTCTGTTCGTTGTTCAAGTTTTTTAATCTAAATATAATATCACGCTGCCGTTGCATCAGTTTCTGTCTAGTCTCGTTAACATTCTCAAGTTCAGGAGCATAACATACATGTAACAATCCTCCGTAGAAGTTTTTCGTGTCAACCAATCGTTTAGCATGCCTAGCGGATTGTATTCTCTCGTACTGTGCATGATATGTTTCCGTGAATGACTCTGCTGCATGTCCCTTTGATATGTTGAACTGTAATAGTTTGCCGAACTTAGAGAATAGGGCTTTGGTCTCTTGGCGCAGGTTTAGTGAGGGTACTCCAAATATCAGAAGGTGGTTTGATTCCTTGCTGATTGAGTATACCTGGAAATCATACATACATTTAAAAGGATAACTGACTTACACTCTCTAGACTATGATAGCCTAGAGGTTAGGATATCTTCCTTGTAATCAGAGGATGGTGGTTTGATCCTGAGCATGCACCTCTAACTTTTCAAAGTTAGTTAGTTTTTAAATAACTAAAACATCACTTGCTTTAACGGTGAAGGAAAACATCGTGAGGAAACTTGCATGCCTGAGAGTTCTCCATAATGTTCTCAAAGGTGTGTGAAGTCTACCAATCCGCTAGTCTATAACATAAGCACCTCTAGGCTCTAAGAACCGAGGTTGCGAAATTCCAACAGGATATTTGAGAAACCTAACATGAAAAGACTAGATTTTAAAACTATAGACCATAGAATAGTCAGGTAGTTTTAATTTACCACTGGTTCGGAATGCCGTTCCTACCGAGAAGAACCAGCAAGAAAATCGGCGGTTGCTCTTTTTAATTTTTCAATTTACAATGTTATTATACCGTACTATACAAACCATTGCAGTCCCGTATAATATAAAAGTTATAAGCGTAAATCGAAGACGGTTTAAGTTTTTACCTTTACTGCTGTTAATTTTCTTCCTTGCCTGTATGGAAGGCGAGTGGTGCAGAGCGGTTGCTGTTCGTGATGCGGCAACAAGATTTTATCTTCATCACTTTGCTCTTGCATTGTAAGAGTGAAATAATTTATAGAAAATACCCAAAAAACCATGAAAATTGAACATCACAACATTAATCTAAGAAAATCACATTGTTTTGGACCATTTTTGGACACAATCAAATGACATCTATTTGACGTTTAAGTCAAGAGCACAGAGTACATTGAATGGTCAAGAGCATCACTAACAGCTTCGTTCAAAAACAGAAGCAAAATAGGGTAATGGCCACACTATCAACAAATCTTAACAAACCCATAAAAGGTTGTTTTTCTTTTATATAACTAGCTGAAGTGCTATGGATTCTAGCCTTTTAAGCTTTGGTATTAGCAAAATAATTAAGAAATTACAGAAATGAAACTAAAATATAATGCAAATAATTTATTTAGAGCTTATTACATATATATTACAACGTATAACAATGTTACATAGTGGAATACTTTCAGCTTTCTTCCTCGTACCCTTCAGTCTTCATATCGTTGAGTCCCAGCTCATCGTTCTGCTCGTAGGTGCGCTCGTAGCGAGTCACTTTGAGGGCTGTAACAAACGAAAACCGGTCAAGCGTGAGTCGGACTCGCACACGAAGGGTTCCGTAACATCTTGAACAATGGTATAAGTGGTAAAAAAAATCTTCAAACAATTTAGACTTTGACTTTGACTTTAAAACCTCCTTTACCATCGTCATACTGGTCTGGATCATCATTCAGGTTCTGCACATAGGAGTTGCCGGCTGGATCATCCAGGATGATGGTGATGGCTCGCTTGCTCTCCAGAACCTCCTCCAGCTTCTCCGTGAACCTGGAATACGTTGTGTTGGATAAGCGATGGTGGTGTATGACAGCGATTGGATTATCATTAATTGGCTCAACCCCGGCCCACTACAGAGCACAATGTCTCTGAGAATGAGAAATGAGAGAGAGTGACCATGTAGGGCTCTGCCTTCCATATTCTAATTTTGACTAAATTCGGTCACCCATCCAATTTACTTGGATCGCGTCGCGTCGGTTAAGCAACGTCCGCCCATGTTGCTAAATGAATGTGTGATGAAATATTTTCGGTTGGTCAAGCTATGTTGACCCAGGTCACCAATCGGATGGGAGACCGAAATTCGAAGCAAATTATTTGGGCTGGTCTAACAACAATGACGCAAATCTCTAACTGGAAGGGTCGCTCCCACTTTTTTAAAATCGACGCCAGCGCATTGTATTACACTACTAGCGCCATCTAGTATGCGAGATGAAAACTAAAATAACAAAATGACGTTACTTACTGCTCGAGGCGCTCCTTAGCCAATCCGGGCGCGTCGCCCGTAAGCGCGGGCGCACACTTCAACTGCTCAACGGAAGCCCTGATAAGTCCTTCCGCGGTAGTGAAGCGGCCCCCTAGGGCTTTGCCCCCCACTTCTAGGTCAAGTTCCGGTATTGACATACTGCAGGTTTCAGACTAAAACACAAAAAAACAACAAAAATAGTAAGTGCAATCACAATCCAAATTAGATATGCGAAAGTGTGTTGGTTTGTCCTTCAATCACGTCACACCGGAGCAACAGAGATATGTTATTATTGCATGGGTATACCGTATAGTTTAAGACCTGGAGAGTGACATAGGCTACTTTTATCCCAGAATATGAAAGAGTTCCATAGTATGGGTTCGCATTTACATTATTAGAATAGAATAGAATAGAATATGTTTTTATTCAAGTAGACTTATTACAAGTGCTTTTGAATCGTCAACTAGTTTAATTTACCACTGGTTCGGAATGCCGTTCCTACCGAGAAGAACTAGCAAGAAACTCGGCGGTTGCTCTTTTCAAGAGATCAATTTACAATATTATTATACCATACTGTACAAGCCATTGCAGCCCCGTGCATTGCTGGAGCGAGTCAAATCCAAGCTTTCCTATCATTTACATAGTCTTCGACTGTTTAATATGCTTTTTATAAGAGCATACTTTTAATAGTATAGATATTACATTACCTTAAGAATATCCCGTGAGAAGTCGTCTCTACTGGCGACGCGGACCTCGAACCTGACACCCTTGTCCTCTATTCCACCGCCAGACTTGACCTGCGCAGAAACAAATATTTAAACATTTACAAGGGCTAAACTTGTATATGAATAAAATGAAAAATTTATCCCGGGACCTCCACTTATAAGACTACAGCGCTACTATTGCGCCAGGAGAATAGAATAGAATAGAATTTATTTTATTCAAGTAGACTTATTACAAGTGCTTTTCAATCGTCAACTATTATAATTTACCACTGGTTCGGGATGCAGTTCCTACTGAGAAGAACCAGCAAAAAGGAGGATCGTCATAGAATCTACCAACCCGCACTTGACTGCAGCGTGGTGGATTTTCTCATTGTGCGGGGAGGCCCGTGCTCAGTAGTGAGCCAGCGATGGGTTGATGAAGGAATGTAGCACTCACTTCGTTGGTGCGATGGCCGCACGCGTCACATACGGTCGCCATGATCACCACATCTTTGAAATGTGGAATGGCTGAAAAAAAAAATTTTCTCAAACTACTTAAAAAAATATTTTACTATAAAAAATATACAGTACCCGGCAGGAAATATTGTACAACTACCATTTGAAAGAGCGGTGCGGTTTCGTAGAGCATTGTCTCTGTCGTCGAGACCGACAAAATTTCAAATGACAAAATACCTGTGTACGAGTGACAGAGACAACACTCTACAAAGTCGAAATATCATTCTAAAGGCCGATGTACATCACTTTCGGCCGCGTACTGTATGCGAGGTAAGACAGGGTACAGTTGGTGCTAACATAGACACCCCACTTTACACCACCAAAAAGATCGATTAATCACCCACTGCGCAGGTACAACATCAGATTTTTGCGTGAAATGAACTACATAATATACGTAGACGTTGGGGTCCCAAGGTGCTGGAACGGCGACCTCGCACCAGAAGGCGCAGCGTTGGAAGACCCCCACTAGGTAGACGGACGACATCAGACGAGTCGCAGGGAGCCGCTGGATTGCGGCGGCGCAAGACCGTAGCGTGTGGAAGTCCCTACAAGAGACCAACGTCGCACGCACAACAGACGGAAACGTTTAAGTGCGGAAACCAGCCCAGAGCGAAGAAGAAGAAGAAGAGACCTACGTCCAGCAGTGGACATCTATTGGTTGATGATGATGAACTACATAATATGCTCACTAGTAAGTTTCATGTTGGTATCGGCAGGCGCGTTGCAGTCAGGGCAGTTGGTCCTGAACTGTAGGACTTCGTCCTTAACGAGACGGTCGTAGGAGCCCTCACCGGGGTCTCCGGGGGTCAGGGTCCCGGGGAGACTGTCTGATACCTGTGGAAAACACATTTCAATATAATTGTTACAAAATTTATTCAACTAGCTTATCCCCGCGTCTTTGTGGACTACACAAATTTCAAACCCCTATTTTACCCCATAGGGTTTGAATTTTCAAAGTCCTTTCTTAGCGGACATCTACATCTATATCTGCATGCCAAAGTTCAGACCGATCTGTCCAGTAGTTTGAGCTGTGCGTTGATAGATCAGTCAGTCAGTCAGCTTTTCCTTTTATATAGACTAGGTTTTTAAATACATATATCCATGCAAATAATTACGGCTGTCCGTCTCTCCGTTGCATTGCGGCGTGAGTGAAGGACAAACCAACACACTTTCGCATTTACAATATTAGTAGGATGACATGTTATGACCTTAAGGAAAAACGGTATTAAAGACAGAGATACTGTTAAACTGCCTGGGATTAAATGAAAATTAAAAACCGGCCAAGTGCGAGTCTGACTCGCGCACCAAGGGTTTCGTATCTTTGAAAATTCGTATAATCGATTAAATAATTAGATTACAACATGGGTTTGTTCAACGGGCGGACCAACAAATTTCTGAAAGGCCGGCAACGCATCGGCGGTTCCTCTGGTACTGTAAATGTTCATGGGCGGCGGTAATCACTTAACATCAGGTGACCCGCCTGCTCGTTATTTTTATTTATATTTTTAAAAAAATATGTCAAAGGCTGGAATAAATGAGGTATTGTTCATATACATGTTAAAACATAGGCTTTTCTAAAATACTAAATTATTGGCACTATTTATGCAGATGATATAATTTTACACGATGGATATACATATATATATATATATATATATCAGAAAAAAATTACAGGGCAAAGCGAAAACTATTGATATAATGCGTACAAAAGGGGATCTCACTCGCACTTTAACATTGTGTCCACGTCCACCGTACTTTTGACATGACAGATGACCCATAGAGTTCAAATAGCGGATGATAACTCATTTTGTATGGACTATATTGTTGTTTAAAGGAGGTATAGTAAGCGACAGGTTGAAATGGGAATCGGGGAGGGAACGCCCCGCACACCCCTTGTGTTAACCCGCGGGGTGATTTCGTAAAACGTTGCAGTAGCGACAGCAACGCGACAGCAGTAGCAATGCGTCAGTTCATTTGCTGTCTCTCTTCTTCTTCTTTTTATATTGCTTTGTGGCTATTGCTGTCTCTCTCTAGCCGGACGTTTGACAGCAATGATCGCGAGATTTACGTCTGTCGCAAGCCTGTAGCGAGATACGTAATCACACCGCGGGTGCGGGCGGGCGCGGGTGTGCGGGGCGTTCCCCCTTCTCATACCCCTATTGCCATCTCGACCTGTCGCGGCCTATAAAAGGGGTATCAATTATTATGTCCCGCAAATTGCTATGGCGCTAGAACCATGTCTTGTCATTTTGACGTCAGCCGAAATAAAAATCGAAACTTTAATCTAGTGCTGACGTCACTAAAATGACGGCCGCGGGCATGAGCAATTTGCGGGACTTATACCTCGATTGCCATCTCGACCTGTCACGGGCTATAAAAAGGGGTATCAATTATTATAAAAACGTAGGGGCACTCAGCTAAAAACTATAAATATGCATAAAAACGTGTTTGTAATGCAATCTGTGTACAGCATCAACTTACACTGTCCGAGTCATCGTCACACGGCTTGAAATAACAAACAACTGTATTAGTTTCACATTGAGGAACACATAGTTCATTATAGTACTACCACCTGTATAAGTTGCGTCAATGTACCTGCGCAGAAACCGAATTTATGAACCTGCGACTTCATCCGCGTGGACTATAAGAATTTCAAACCCCTATTTTAAGGTGGTAAACTAAGGGTTGGATTTTCAAAAATCCTTTCTTAGCGGGTGTCTACGTCACAATAGCTATCTGCATGTCGAATTTCAGCCCGATCCATTCAGTGGTTAGAGCTTTGCGTTGGTAGATCAGTCAGTCAGTCAGCTTTTTCTTTTAGATGGCGTTGGCGATGGCGTACTAGGCATCATCCCTATTACTGGAATCATAGCCTACCTCCTCATGTGTATAGATGCCTAGTACATGATTTTGATCCTTGCTTCGCTTGAAATCCGTTCTTTCAGCTCGCGGGTCCTTTTTGGGAGCTTCAGGGTTTTCTATGAAGCAGTTGCCTGGAACAAGTTTTTCATCATTATCATCAAATCAAAAGTTCTCACAAGATTTCCAAAAACCGGCCAAGTGCGAGTCAGACTCGCGAGAAATACGAGTGTAGTACGGAACCCTTGGTACGCGAATCTGACTCGCACTTGGCCGGGTTTTTTACTGAATTCTCAAAAATTTTGCCAGTATTTCCCAAAACTTTCCCACTACCCACTAGCTGATGCCCGCGACTTCGTCCGCGTAGATATAAGTTTTTTAAAAATCCTCTTTGATTTTCCGGGATAAAAAGTAGCCTATGTCACTCTCCAGCCGGGCGATTGTCTAAAACCTGCATCAATCATTATTATAATCTCAATTGTTCTGATTGGCTGAATTTGTGCGATTCTTGTTACAACAATGCATTGTGGCCAATAGTGAGCGAGCATTAACCAATCAGAGATGATTGTGATCGTGACATAGCTGTCAAACAACCGCGGTAGGGCCACAGGTCTTTATCCATTACCCATGCAAAACTTCACGTCAATCCGTTGCACCGTTGCGACGTGATTGAAGGACAAACCAACAAACCAACAAACAAACCCACTTTCGCATTTATAATAAGGGTACTGATTTTATCTACTCACCGCTAATATCTTCAAGCAGCAGAGTCCACGGCGTGGCGACAGATCGCAGGGCTTCCAACCTTTCTACGAAGGCGTCTATTTGGGCTGCGGCGTCAGGGTGCTCCGCCCTGCGCTTCTCCTGATCTTGTTTCAGACCCGACACGGCTCGAGTCAGGATTCCCTCCACTGTGGTCACCTCTGTTTAGAAATCCATATATGACTGAATGACTGATCTATCAACACACAGCTGAAACTACTGGACGGATCGGGCTGGAATTTGGCATGCAGGTAGCTATTATGACGTATCTAATATGGATCAGAGACAGTCTAAGTGATACAAGATGTTCAAGAATCCGCTTAGAAAACGTTAGGATTGTGGTCATGAACTAATAATTAGTATTTTCAATTTTCGAAGTAAGATAACTATATCAAGTGGGGTATCATATGAAAGTGTGAACCTGTGCATTCTAAAACAGATTTTTATTTATTTTTATGCATCACTAGCTGATGCCCGAGACTTCGTCCGCGTGGATTTACGTTTTTCTAAATCCCGCGGGAACTCTTTTATTTTCGGGGATAAAAGTAGCCTACGTGTTAATCCAGGGTATAATCTATCTCCATTCTAAATTTTAGCCAAATCCGTCCAGTAGTTTTTGCGTGAAGGAGTAACAAACACACGCACACGCACACACACACACACACACACACACACACACACACACACACACACGTACAAACTTTCGCATTTATAATATTAGTCGGGATAGTTTTTGATTTATCGTGCAAAATGACAAAAAAATACGACTGTAGTACGGATCTCTCGGTGCTTGACTCCGACTGACTTGCTGACTTGGTTTTTTTATCCCAGAAGAGCAAAGAGTTCAGGATTTTTATAAACCTAAATTCACGCAGAATTAAGTTTTTAAGTTTTGGGCGTCATCTAGTTCTAACTATATGTTACATACTGACCTCCTTTTTGACTCTGAGCTGGAATCTCAAAATCGACTTCTGGAATCTTCACAGATGTATAATCGCTCTTAACCACTTGCCGGTTTAGGTCTTCGCTGGATTCCACACAGAGTTTCCATCTGGAAATCATTATGGTCTATCTATATCATAAATGCAAAACTTGTGTTATTGTATAGGTATTGGTTTGTTCATCAATCGCACCGCAACGGAGCAATGGATCTCCGAATAGGTCTTTCACGGCCCATCCGTTCAACCGATTTTGACGAAATTTAGTATAGAGATAGCTTGGATCCCGGAGAAGGACATAGGCTACTTTTTATCCCAGAAAATCAAAGAGTTCTCATGGAATTTTTAAAAAACTAAATCCACGCGGACGAAATCACGGGCATCTTCGAGTATTATATGTATGAAATGGCTTTACTTGTCCATTCTAAAACAGATTTTTATGCATAATAGATTTTGATTTATCTACAAAATGTCGAAAAAATACAACTGCAACTAAAACAGATTTTTATGCATAATAGATTTTGATTTATCTACAAAATGTCCAAAAAATACAACTGCAGTATGGAACCCTCGGTGCGCGAGTCTGACTCGCACTTAGCCGGTTTTTTACTTGTGATCTCTAAAATGCAGGAAAGATACCCGCGAGTGAAGAAGTAGATCTTGTATACCACATACAGTACGATTCAAACTTAAACCGCCGAGTTTCTTGCTGGTTCTTCTCGGTAGGAACGGCATTCCAAACCAGTGGTAAATTAAAACTACCTGACTATTCATAAGTACTTGTAAAAAGTTTACATGAATAAAAAACATTCTATTCTATTCTAAATGCGTCTGCGTTAAGTTGCGACACGTGCGCAGTTACCCTCCCCGATACCCCGGACACCCAAAATGTGTGTGGTGCGCAAACTTCAGGGGCGCATTTCCGTTTGAATCGCACTGTACCTGATGCCCAGCTCAGCGGTGGCGCCTCCGGGCTGGATCTCGTTGTTCTGGTAGCCGCACGAGGGGCAACTGAAGGACATGATCACCACATTCTTGTAGTGCGGGATGCGAGTCAGCAGGAGTCTAGTCGTACCCTGCAACGAGGACAACAATGGTGTCTGGACTTGCTGAATGACGCTAGCGTACGCCACTTGGGCTTATTTTGTAGACCTAGCGCGGGCAGTTATTAAAAGTTCATTGAAGTAGTAAAATTATGTAGTAAAAAGGTTCTCGGCGGCGTATTTGCTTTAAGTAGGTATTGGAAGTAAAACCTCTACTTACTTTTACTTCATGGTTAGGATTAACTAGAACCTAGGCTAGGTCTAACCTAGTTACTAGGTCATCAGCTATAGTTCCTATCTTAGCAGTTAAAGAATACTCTGATTCGAATTGGCGACACTTTGGGAGAATTTGCATTCTAATCACAAAGCCCTTTATAAACTAAAAAAAACTAAAAACCGAGCATAACCTAAAATTTGTAAACTCCAAAATTATGAATAAAATACATAGAATAACACCTACAAACTACTAGACTTTACTTAGAATAGTAAAATCACGAAGTTGAAGAGCATAAAAACTTTCGAGTTCATACAAAACTGCTGAAAAACTAGGGGTTTTAGAAATACTTACGTTTGTATAACAATTAACACATAAAGACTCTATTTCTGTGACTTCTGGCTCCGGATCTTCACCCGTGAGATCCCTGAATAGAGGTTTCTGTTCCGTGCTACACATTTTTTTCGAAAATTAATAATTTTCACGTTCCAATAACCAAAGTTCCTTCTGGAATGTTTTGGCAAAATGCCAAAACAATTTGCCAAAATGAAAATGTCAAAAGTTGTCAAAACCGACACAGACAAATAACTAATATCACATTTTTTTTAAACTGGTATTACGGCTCCGGATTTTAGCTCTTTTGAACCTCAAAATAACATAGATTATATTTTACCTCAGAAAAAATACCCTATTGTGACTGTAAAGAACCCATATGTTGCATAATATCAACCTATCGCCGGCTAACTACTGAGCACGGGTCTCCTCTCATAATGTGAAGCATTTTGGCTATAGTCCTCCTGCCACCACGCTGGCCAAGTGCAGATTGGCAGACATCGAGAGAACATTATGGAGAACTCTCAGGCATGCATGATGCAGGTTGTTTTCCTTCACCGGTTTACGAAGCAAAAATGACTCCGAAAAGTGGATGCTTATTGCTTGCCCGGCTTTCCGGCCTATCAATACTTATAATAAATCTTGCATATAAATAAACTGTTTAACATAATAACAGCTAAGTATGTAAGTATTACTTACAGACTCGTGCGAGCATTATTTACATTCACAAAATATGTAGTTAAATACATTGGCCTCAAGTAAATGATGTCACTATAGAGAAATAGGCGTGACCTTGGAGTCGGCCACACGAAGGTAAATCAAATGACGTCACGCCGATATTTTTGTCGATTTGTCGGTCGTGTCTTATGGTAACGCGGTTATATTTAAACGATCCCTTCTTATGTTTCAATACTAGCAATTTGTGCTACATCTCAATTTGGTTAGATAACTAAGTAGTATTTCCGCCACTGAAATGGACTAATCAAGAACGCTGGAAGAGGGGTGTACCAAACAAAATGACTGTTATTTTTATGACGATTTAAAGCGCTCGATCGTGAGTAGCGGATTAAAATTGTCACTAAGTATCAAATATATTTGGCATCAGTGTGGACACACCTATTTGACCTAATGTCTCATCAGTGACATCACTAACATTTAGTTTAAGTACGCTCACTGACCAAAATTGCTGCAATCAAATTGCAGAGGTCGGTAGGTCGATTTCGTAAAACCTGCATCAATCATTATTACAATCTCATTTGTTGTGATTGGCTAAATTTGTGCGACTCCTGTTGCAACAATGCATTGTAGCCAATAGTGAGTGAGCGTCAACCAATCAGAGGTGATTGTGATCGTGATATTGTAGCTGTCTTTCTACCGCAATCGCGCAGCTGCATTCGGCAATAGGCTACTTGACAATTTTTTTAAGTTGGTCTTAAATGGTTAATATTTGTCCTATTATATCAAAAAAATTAACACTATATTTTTTTGCGCCCTAAAAACCGTAAACCAAGGGTTATACTGTTGTTTACAAATGCATGACGTCAGAGCACAGATAATCTATCGGCCAAACATGGCCGACAGTGTTTTCACCTGTCTAAGAAAAATATTTTTTTAAATTAAAGTTTTACGGTTTTTAGGGCGCAAAAAAATATAGTGTTAATTTTTTTTGATATAATAGGACAAATATTAACCATTTAAGACCAACTTAAAAAAATTGTCAAGTAGCCTATTGCAATTCCAGCATACTTGTGTTAGTATAGGTCAGTGATTCCCGCCGAATGACTTCACTATTTGAACTGAATTTCAAAATAACATAGTCGAGTAAAAGACGTGGTTTCAAAGCGCCGGTGCTTAAAATAAAAATAGTTTTCGACAAATATAACAAAACAGTGATTAAATAGTGAATTATTAGTGCCCAATTAGTTGCCCTTGGATTTTATTTTAAATATTTATTGTAAGTATTTCACATTTTCCTAATCAGTACCCATATTATAAATTCGAAAGTGTGTTTGTTGGTTTGTCCTTCAATCACGTCGCAACGGAGCAACGGATCGACGTGATTTTCATGACATAGGCTACTTTTTATCCCGGAAAATCAAAGAGTTTCCGCTGGATTTTTTAAAACCTAAATCCATGCGTATCCATTAGGTACTCAGGGTATTCTCCAAGAATCAGAAGCGTTCAGGGCACAGTGTATAACATTGGCCAAGAGCGGATTGGCAGACTTCACACACCTTTGAGAACATTATGGAGAACTCAGAGCCTCAATAGCTCAACTGGTAAAGGAGTGGACTGAAAACCTAAAGGTCGACGGTTCAAACCCCGCCCGTTGCACTATTGTCGTACCTACTCCTAGCACAAGCTTTACGCTTAGTTGGAGAGGAAAGGGGAATAGTAGTCATTTAAGATGGCTAATATTCTTTAAAAAAAAAAAAAAAAAAATATTATACATTTAGGTACAGAAGTAAATTCAATTAAAACACAACTCTCAGGCATGCAGGTTTCCTCACGAAGTTTTCCTTCACCGTTAAAGCAAGTGATATTTAATTACTTAAAACGCACATAACTCCGAAAAGTTAGAGGTGCGTGTCCGGGATCGAGCCGAATTCGATTAGAAGGCGGACGTCCTAACCACTAGGCTATCACAGCTTTATTTAGATACCTATATTAGTAAGTAGGTATCGATTGTGAATAGGAGGAGGCTCAATAGCTCAACCGGTATAGGACTGGACTGAAACCGAAAGGTCGACGGTTCAAACCCCGCCCGTTGCACTATTGTCGTACCTACTCCTAGCACAAGCCTGATGCTTAGTTGGAGAGGAAAGGGGAATTAGTCATTTAACATGGCTAATATTCTTTAAAAAAAAAAAATAAAAAAAAATAGTTTGTTATGTTTATTAGATAAGTTAGTATGATATGACGTAATACAAGATGAACTCATGGATTACTGACTTAGACTTACCTATTTGCTTCTTGACCTTGAATAACCATTATTTACAGTACCCGGCCAAAAGTGATGAAAATCGATCATTAGAAGGAGACAGCAGATTTGTAGAGCACTGTCTTGTTCGTTGAGACAAAGCGTCATATGGGTATGAGTGACAGAGACAACGCTCTACAAAGCCGAAATGTCATTCTAAAGACCGATGTGCATTACTTTCGGCTGCGTACTGTACCCGATTACGACTTCTTAGCTCACCTATAGTTACAGACAGGCCTTTTTAGGGTTCCGTAACTCAAAAGGAAAAACGGAATCCTTATAGGATCACATTGTTGTCTGTCTGTCTGTCAAGAAACCTATAGGATACTTCCCGTTGACCTAGAATCATGAAATTTGGCAGATAGGTAGGCTTTATATCAGACATGAGGGAAAAAATCTGAAAACCGTGAATTTTGTGGTAAAATCACAAGAAAAAAATTAAATTGTGGTCATGAACTTATAATTTTATTAGTATTTTCAATTTTCTAAGTAAGATAACTATATCAAGTGGGGTATCATATGAAAGGTCTTTACGTTCGCGTCTAAATCAGATTTTTATGCATCATGGTTTTTGAATTATCATGCAAAATGTCGATAAAATACGATTGTAGTACGGAACCCTCGTTGCGCGAGCCTGACTCGCACTTGGCCGGTTTTTTTACAAACTTGTCTTTCCAGAATAATGGGCAAGGACGATAAAGAAGACTCGGGTTTCGGCTTCAAGGACAAGGCGAAGGCCGAGGACACCCTGCGGCTGTTGGAGAAACACGACCCCAACTATAGGAGGTTGACTGTGAGGGGTCTGCTGGGGAGGGCGAAACGAGTACTCACTAGTAAGTCTACGAGTTGCCTTTGAACCATAAATAAAACTTTCTCTAATCTGTGCTTTGAACTAACTCGCTATTGGCCCTCGCCGTCGGCTCGGGTAGATAGACGTGTCGGATAAAATGGCTTGTTTTTGGTTATTTCAGTGACAAAAGCAGAGGACAAAATAAAGAACATAAAAGAAGCGATGGAAGTCTTCGAGAACTGGCTCGCGGAACTGGAGAAGAACAAGGAGCAAAAATCGGACAAGAAGGAGAAGAACAGAGAACAGAGGAGTGAGGAAAGGGAAAGAAAGAAAAAGAAAAGTGAAGAGGTGAGTGATGAAGTTTTTTTTTTTTTTTTTTTTTTTTTTAACCGCAAAGCGCGGCGTTGGAAGATCAAAAATAATAGTGATGAAGTTGTAACAACTGTTTATTAACCACATCATAAAATCTACTTACTGAGAAAATAAGTATGTATGTATGTAAGGAATTTCACCCTCACCACCTGCTGAGGAGGGTCCAGTTTACTACCAGGACCTCGTTGCCTCGGCGGGAAACTTCGGCAAGCTGCGGGAGTTCGCGCACCACTGCCACAAGAGGCAGAACAGCTCGGACCGTGATCGTGGACCAGTGGGTGTTTGAGGATCCGGACCCCGGGGCACGCGGGGATCTGCGTTTTCGTGCACGTCTGCCCCAGAAAGAGGAGAAATACTAAAGGGGATAAGGAAAGGATAGAAACACTTTGTAGGGAGTCAAGGCGCCCCGGGAAAGAGCCACCGAGCAAGTAGCGAACGGGCGCCCTCCCGCGTTTCGGGCCATATAACCGCGAGGTTGGTGGGGCCGTGGGAGGTGGTGGGTTCACCACCTGCGTGTCTGCTGCACCCCGACCGTCCGCTGCGCCAGATCCTTCTTTCTACGCACATGCTAACTGTGGAACCAACTCCCATCGGCGCTGTTCCCACTACATTACAACATGGGGTTATTCAAGGGGCGGACCAACTAATTCTGAAAAGGCCGGCAACGCATCGGCGGCTCCTCTGGTGCTGCAAATGTTCATGGGCGGCGGTAATCACTTAACATCAGGTGACCCGCCTGCTCGTTTACTCGCTATATCTATTAAAAAAAAAAAAGTGTATTCCTTATTGGACCACAAACACAAATTATACGTTACATAAAGAAATCTTATAAAGTAGGTTACTTAGGTACAAAAAAAAATCCGACGAACTGAGAACCTCCTCCTTTTTTTGAAGTCGTTTCGAAAAAAGGCGGTTTTATCGCTAAACTAGCTTATGCTCGCGACTTCGTCCGCGTGGACTACACAAATTTCAAACCCCTATTTCACCCCCTTAGGGGTCGTATTTTCAAAAATCCTTTCTTAGCGGATGTCTACGTCATAGTAGCAATCTGCATGCCAAATTTCAGCCCGATCCGTCCAGTAGTTTGAGCTGTGCGTTGATAAATCAGTCAGTCAGTCAGTCAGTCACCTTTTCCTTTTATATATTTAGATAGCGATCAGACAATCTTAACGCTAGGGAGAAAACGATATTATTTTTTTCTATTTTCAGGAATCGGACTCAGATGTAGAAATGGAAGAAAAACCAAAAGAAAAGAAAGAGTTACCCGCCGACACTGTGCCTGGGTTGGGCTTCAAAGATCAGGCAAGAAAGTTATATTATACCTAATACCCACTAGCTGATGCCTGACTTTGTCCGCGTGGAAGTTTTTAAAAATCCCGTGGGAACTCTTTGATTTTCCGGGATAAATATGTCATTCTCCAGGTCATTATCTATATTCATGCAAAAATAAAAAAATAAAAATAACTAACTTCAATAACCACCAACACTAAAAAGTAAAAAAAATTTTTTTATTTTTTTTTATTCAGATACAAATTAGCCCCTGACTGCAACCTCACCTGATGGTAAGTGAAGATGCAGTCTAAGGTGGAAGCGGGCTAACCTGGAAGGAGTATGGCAGTTTTACTAAACCCATACACCTTTGGTTTCTACACGGCATCGTACCGGAACGCTAAATCGCTTGGCGGCACGGCTTTGCCGGTAGGGTGGTAATTAGCCACGGCCTAGGCCTCCCACCAGACCAGACCAGAAATTTAGAAATTATAAAATTCCAAACCCCTGCCAGGAATCGAACCCGGGACCTCCCACTAATAAGACCACAGCGCTTACCACTGCGCCAGGGAAGTCGTCAAACCAATATATTACCCAGTATATTATGTATACAAGAGTTATTGTAGTTCTATAGTAATATTTTTTGGAGTCGGTGCCAATTAGCCGCACGAACCATCTATCTACTCTTCATAGTGTTTTGCGACTCCACGTTATAATAGGGTACTGATAGGTAAACGCTTGACCACAATCACACCTGATGGGAAGTGATGATGCGGCCTAAGATGGGACGCGTTTACCTACAAGATGCCTATTCACTCTTGTTTTAAAGATACCCGGGTTGTAATTGGTAGGATTTAGGAAACACGCATTGTATTGTACGCGGCAAAAAATAATGTACATCGACCTTTAGAATGAGATACTTTACTCATACCTATGTGACGTTTTATCGGTCTCAACGACAGAGACAGCGCACTCGAAACCGTTATCTCTTTCTAAACGTCGATGTAAGTAATATGTGTGTTTGGTTCAGAAAGCCGCGAAGAACAACCTGCAGGAGTTGGAGGAGGCCTAGAGCCTCAATAGCTCAACGGTTGAGACTGAATTCCGAAAGGTCGGCGGTTCGAACCACACCCGTTGCACTATTGTCGTATCTACTCCTAGCACAAGCTTTACGCTTAGTTGGAGGGGAATATTAGTCCTGACTAGCTTATGCTCCGCGTGGACTACAAAAACTTCAAACCCCTATTTTATCTCCTTAGGGGTTGAATTTTCAAAAACCCTTTCTTAGCGGACGTCTACATCATAATAGCTATCTGCATGCCAAATTTCAACCCGATCCGTCCAGTAGTTTGAGCTGTGCGTTGATAGATCAGTCAGTCAGTCAGTCAGTCAGTCAGTCACCTTTTCCTTTTATATATATAGATAGCATAGCTAATAATAATAGCTAAAAATTAAATATAACAAATTATTATCATGTAACGCTCCCTAGTGCTAGTGCTTCTATACATAATGTATATATTATTTATGGAAGCACTATACCCAAAATCGATTAATGGACGGAATGATAAGCAACATACTAAACCTTAGTGGTTTTTTTGTTGTGTTAAAAGTATTTGTAAAATGTTCAATATTTGATAGTTAATAAAAAAAAAAAAAAAAATCTTTTTTAAAAAAACCGCGTGTTTTGTTCAGGAAGCTGCAAAGAGCACACTGCAGGAGTTGGAGGGCAGAGACCCCGACTATCAGAAGTTGGCCGTCAAGGGGCTCATAGGACGAGCCAAGAGAGTGCTCACTTGTAAGTTTCTATTTCGTTTATTTTTAGGGTTCCGTACTTCTAAAGGACAAAGAAGAAAGCAAAGAACCTTCGATGTGTGTCTGTCGTGTCTGTCAGGACTTGTTAAGGGAATTTCTTGCTGATTTTTCTATGAGTTTGAAAATTTCCGAGCTTCTTGCTGGTTCTTCTCGGTAGGAACGGCATTCCGAACCAGTGGTAAATACTAGTTGACGGTTCAAAAGCACTTGTAATAAGTTTACTTGAATAAAAAGATATTCTATTCTATTCTATTCTAATAAAAAAAAAACCTATTTAAGTACCTTATTTTGTTTTATTTGTAAAAGTTTACGATATATTGCAAATAAAACATCTGAGTGACGCTACAGGTCAACGATCGTTGCGTAAATAGGTCACTCAAAGTCAATGCCCCGTCGTAGGTGGGGCATTGACTTTGAGTTTTGCACGCTATACATTGCGGGTTTGAAAAATACTAAATCACTAAAACTACAAAACGAGGCAAATGGTTATTGGTATTGGATTGTGTTTAGGTAGTATATCAATAACGCTAAGTTGTTGCTAGCGTTCTAGTTACAGCCTCTATATACAGAGCCATCTTTATCCTATTGGAGGCCCTGGGCATATTAGAATAATGGGGCCCCTATGATCTTAATTTAATTTTAATTTATTTTATTTTATTTTGTAGAGACAAACAGTTACAATTAGTTAACTAGATATTTATATATATAAAAACACTTAAACCAAAGCAGTCTCCAATGAGAAATTAACACTTTTAATAAAAAAATATGTCCACAACACACAGGCATAGTATGTGTATGAAAAACTAGGCACAGAGTATTTAAAACTAACTAGGTAGTAGGTAGGTAAACTTATGGAACACAGAACTAAAATCGACTAAAGTATAAACTATAACTGAACTATAAATATATCTTGACAGAGTATAGGTACTATTTTCTTAGAATAGGCAAAGAAAGTAGATAAGTCACGTTTTAGATTTTCGGTAATAAAATATCGGTCGGTCGGTTATAGGTTGGTGATCTGGCAGGGACTTGTGGGCCCCTATCGATCGTGGGCCCTGGGCACGTGCCTATAGTGCCCAGTGGGAAAGAGGGCCCTGTGTATAATAAGCCATGTTTCCACAGGTACCCGCGACGAGACGAAACTATCGAACATCAAAGAGGCGATATCGATTTTCGACAAGTTTCTCGACGACTTCGATACAATGCATCTGAGCAAACAGAACAACCCTTACATCAGCCTGGCGATCGTGAGGACTTGTGTCCACCTAGCTGACGCGAACATCACCGAGCAACAGGTATCACTACCCCTATATACTTAGTATAATATATATAACTAGATGATGCCCGCGACTTCGTCCACGTGAATTTAGGTTTTTCAAAATCCCGTGGGAACTATGATTTTCCGGGATAAAAAGTATCCTATGTCCTTCCCCGAGATGCAAGCTATCTCTATTCCAAATTTCATCAAAATCGGTTGAACGGATGGGCCGTGAAAGGCTAGCAGACAGACAGACACACTTTCGCATTTATAATATTAGTATGGATTGATCTCTTGAAAAGAGCAACCGCCGAGTTTCTTGCTAGTTCTTCTCGGTAGGACGGCATTCCGAAGCAGGGGTAAATTAAACTAGTTGACCATTCAAAAGAACTTGTAAAAGTTTATTTGGATAAAAATCTAATCTAATCTATTCTATTCTATTCTATTCTATCACTACCCCTATTATAATGCGAAAGTGCTGGATAGCGGCGGCGCAAGACTAGGTGGACAGGAATACCTAACTACCGGCAAAGCCTTGCCACCATGCGATTTAGCGTTCCGGTACGATGCCGTGTAGAAACCAAAGGGGCATTGGTTTAATGAAAACCGCCATACCCCTTCCAGGTTAGCCCGCTTCCATCTTAGACTGCATCATCACTCACCACCAGGTGAGATTGCAGTCAAGGGCTAACTTGTATCTGAATAATAAAAATGATGGTTCATGGGGTAGGTACAGTACAGACAGCCCGCTGACAGACAGACGGACGGACGGACAGCGGAGACTCAGTAATAGGGTCTCGTTGGCACCCTGCGGGTATGGAACCCTCCAAAGCGTCCATTGTATTTTGTAAGCCGCGAGTTACGCAATGTCCCGATAGATGGCGCTGGTTATACATTACGTCGCGTTAACAGTCATATGTTATAGGACGTATATTGGTAACTTCTGAAATCTCGTTAATTCACTATCTGTCAACATATCTATGAACTACCATAGTGTAGTACAATTTTTATATACTTGCATAAGTTAAAAGCTTGCTATTTACATAGTATATGGCATTTGCTTAGAACAATGCGAGTAAGATAAGTAAGAAAAGAAAACAATCTCTACATATTTTGTAGTCTCTACATAGTATAGTATATAAAAAAACTGGCCAAGGGCGAGTCAGGCTCGAACAATGAGGGTTCCGTACTACAGTCGTATTTTTTCGACATTTTGCACGATAATTCAAAAACTATGATGCATAAAAATAAATCAAAATCTGTTTTAGAATGTACAGGTGAAGACCTTTCATATGATACCCCACTTGATATAGTCACTTCGAAAGTTGAAAATACTAATTATTAGTTCATGACCACAATTTAATTTTTTTTGTGTGTGATCTAACCCTAAATTCGCGGTTTTCAGATTTTTCCCCAAATGTCAGCTATAAGATCTACCTAACTGCCAAATTTCATGATTCTAGGTCAACGGGAAGTACCCTGTAGGTTTCTTGACAGACAGACGGACAGACAGACAACAAAGTGATCCTATAAGGGTTCCGTTTTTCCTTTTGAGGTCCGGAACCCTAAAAAAGATACAACTTCAACTCAAAAAAATATTGTTATTAATTATTTATTGTGATTGTTAACAGAAAGCCTTCATAGAAGCGTACACCTCAGCCGGAGGCGAGTACAAGCGTTTGAGAACTGTGCTCGAGACCGAGGGCGGTAAGACCTGGGACATTGTGAGGAACGCGGCCTTGAAGCAACTAAAGGAAAAGGTAGTTTTATACTATTGTTATTATAGAAAACCTTAACACCTACACCTCAGCCGGAGGCGAGTATAAATGTTTGAAGACTGAGCGTGACAAGACCTGGGACATTGTGAAGCACGTGGCCTTGAAGCAGCTAAGAGAAAAGGTAGTTTTATATCATTGTTATTATAGAAAACCTACATGACTGCACCTCAGCCGCAGGCGAGTACAAATGTTTGAAGACTGAGTGTGACAAGACCCGGGACACTGTGAAGAACGTGGCCTTGAAGCAGCTGAAAGAAAAGGTAGTTTTATACAATTGTTATCATAGAAAACCTACATGCCTGCACCTCAGCCGCAGGCGAGTACAAATGTTTGAAGACTGAGGGTGACAAGACCTGGGATATTGTGGGGAACGCTGCCTTGAAACACCTGAAGGAGGAGGAAGTTTTAAGGGTTGTTAAGGGAAAAAGGGTACTTCCCGTTGACCTACAATCATAAAATTTGGTAGGTGGGTAGGTCTTATAGCACAAGTAAAGGAATAATCCGAGAAACCGTGAATTTGTGGTTACATCACAGAAAAAAAATTAAAATGGGTTCATGAAATATTAGTATTTTCAACTTTCAAAGTAAGATTACTATACCAAGTGGGGTATCATATGAAAGGACTTTACCTGTATATTCTAAAACAGATTTTTATTTATCATGGAAAATGTCGAAAAAAATACCCGAGTACGGAACCCTCGGTGCGTGAGTCTGACTTGCACTTGGCTGGTTTCTTTATCATCTCATAGACAATTTTTTTTTTGTTTCAGCACGCAGACGCGAAGCTCTTCAATGAGAAAGACGAACCAACAGCAGAACATTTAGAGATGCTGCTGTGGGCGTACTCGCCGGAACCCGCGCGCGTCAAGAAGCTTGTCGCGGCGACTGACGACACCAAGCGCGACACCGACCGGAAACGACGGAGCAGCCGTGGCAGTGACGATAAAGTCGACGACCGGAAACGACGAAGCAGCCATGACAGTGACGATTCGCCAAGCAAGAAGAAGAAAGAATGATTTATTATTTTAATTTGTATTGATACATACATAATTATTGTTTGCAGCATTTATTTGATATTTTGATTAAATATTTACAAATTAAAAGTGCTTTCGAGTCTTCTTTTTCGGGTTCCGTATTTCCAGAGAAAAAAGGAACCCCTACATTGACCGTTCACACTTATTTTCTGCCACTGAAATATTTACCAAAGGCATATTAGGGTAACTATTTGCACGACAGGTTTTTGAAAATGTTTTATTCTATGTTACAGTGCGATACGGCTTTTTTGGCGCGTGGCCAAGTGCCAAGAGAGCCTTGTCGCACTGTACCATAGAGATTACTGTACACTGTACAGGATGTCTAAGACTATAAAAAATGTATATTTTACGTTCCATTACATATAGTGCAAGAAAAAACCCTTAACGACATCATCCAGAGGTCCCTTGCCACCGCCCATGTGCCACTTGCCAGCTGTACTAGAACCTATTGGTCTGGCACGTAGCGATGGCAAGAGACCTGATGGTATGACGCTCGTACCGTGGAAGATGGGCAGGTCGCTTGTTTGGGATGTAACGTGTGTAGACACTTTAGCTGCATCCCACATTCAGGTGACCTCCTCTATGGCGTGTGCAGCGGCCATCAGCGCCGAACAGACCAAGAGGCGCAAATATGAAAACCTCGATGGGAGCTTCATATTTATGCCTTTTGGTGTGGAGACCTTGGGGCCGTGGGGCCCGGGGGCTCGAGCTCTTTTTGAGGAAATTTCGAAAAGGGTTATTGAGTCAACCGGGGACCCGAGAGCTGGCAGCTACCTTGGTCAAAGAATTAGTTTGGCCATCCAAAGGGGTAATGCTGCCAGCATCTTGGGTACAATGCCTCGCTGCGGTGGTCTCGATGACGTTTTAGATTTAATTTAAGTTACTTTAGTTTTAATTTAATGTTGTTTTTTTTTTAGATTTAAGTTTATATAAATCATCTGTCTTGTTTAAAAAAAAATGGAAACAAAAATATTCTATTTAAATATGGCGAAAACGCTTTCGTAGCAATATGGCGCCTCATACGTCATTTCGAGGCCACCTCTTCACCACAGACCATTTACCTTTAAAATAAGGACTATAATAAAATCGTACTTTTGACATGTTGCCATTCACGGTTATTCGTCTGTGGTTCAGTACATCGATTTGACATTTTGAGTTGACATATCGTTGTAAACATTAGAGTACAATGAACTTTTAGAAATATGGAATTTTATGAAAGAGATGTTGTTTTGCTCGATGAATCATAAATTAAATGTGTCTTATAATGTACTCTTTTAGTGATCTATAAGTGTATTAAACAATTTTACACATTAGTTTCAGAATGTGACATATTTCCAAAAGTGGGCGTGTTTAACCGCAAAGTGATTCGATTTTTGAATATTTATAAGTGCGAAAGTAAACAATTACGTTTTAATTTCTATAAAACTTAAATAACAACACAATGGACTTAAAAGTTGTGAATTAACTACACTTTGGGATATAATTATTAATCAAAGTAAGTAAGAGTGTTAATCCTAGTCCTATGCCTAGTATTTATAGAGAGAGGCAGTTTCATTTGAGTATATCTATTGAAAATTAAATTAGGGTCCCGTATCTGCAGACACTCGCCGATAAACTGATGTGCATTTTGGCGAGATAAAAATTGTTAAATTACGTGTGCATTATATGAAATAAATTTTAAAAAAAAACTTTTTTTTTTAAACCAACAGCTTCATTTGATCTGAATAATCTTAACATTAACTAGAAGCTAAAATAGATTTTCACAGTTAGATACAAAATTAAAGTAAGTAAGATGAATACAGTGACAAGCAAGCTATAACTAGATATAATTATATGTTATGCTACCAAACAACTTTGTTGAACTTTGGCATACAAATTTCATTGCCATAAAATAGTTGTATTTAGAGATTTTTTTTAAATAATAAAACTTATAATTACTTTCCATTACAGGTAATGTTTTCAAGTTAGCAGGATGGAGGAAATCAGTGAAGCTAGTTATTGTAAGCATTATTATCATCATGATCATTTTTAGGGTTCCGTACCTCGAAATGAAAAACGGAACCCTTATAGGATCACTTTGTCTGTCAGTCTGCCAAGAAACCTACAGGGTACTTCCCGTTCACCTAGAATTATGAAATTTGGCAGGCACGTAGGTCTTATAGCAGATATTAGAGGAAAAATCTGAAAACCGTAATTCGTGGTTACATCACACAAAAAAAAATTAATTGTGGTCATGAACTAAAAATTTGTATATTCAGTTTTCGAAGTAAGATAACTATATCAAATATATAAAAGGGGTATCATATAAAAAGGCTTCACCTGTGCATTCTTAAACAGATTTTTATTTATTTTTAGGCATTATAGTTTTTGAATTATCGTGCAAAATGTCGATAAAATACGATTGTAGTACGGAACCCTTAGTGCGCGAGTCTGACTCGCACTTGGCCGTTTTTTTATAAATAATATTGGCACCGATTCTAAGCACAACCTAATTTTAGAGTATTCGTACCCTCTTCTTACTATTGTAATATGAAAAGGACAGAAGCAGTTTGACATTTCTAAATTTAATTTTTAGATGGTAAAACCCGTGATTTTAGCACGCACTCGCGAACCTACTGTTTAAATTTGTATTGTGCACTAAAATTTAGAGTCTTTAAATGTGAAAGTCATGTTCCGTTCCTTTTTTAACATTAGTAAAAAGAAAAGGATGCAGATACTCTAAATTTAGTTTAGAGAGAGACTAGAGAATCGGGGCCACTGATTTCTTTTTTATTTGGCAGGTGAAAAAGAGAGCTGGGATGAGTGGGGGAGTCACTCCTCCCTGAGCCAGCAAGAAGAGGTGAGACCACATATTTTTTATTTTCTTATAGCATAACCCACTGGCCACTGCCATTTCAGCTGGCTAATTCGTTGAGCTATTTCAGTCACTCTGGTTCTCCTACGGATTTTGTGCCTCACGAGAGCCTGCTCCATAGCACGCCGAGTGACTTTGAGCTTGTGGACAAGGCCAACTGTCAATGTCCACGTTTCAGCACTGTCTGCCGCAGAACCCATGGCCGCTGCGGCAGACGTGTTCTGAAGTAGAGATCACGCAAACGCAGTGTGGCACGACCTCTAACCCGCAGGACTGAGGACCTTAAGACAGCGGGAAATGGGTGGATGAGGAAGGAGGATCGTATGTGGTGGTGCGCTTTTGGGAAGGCCTATGTCCAGCAGTGGACGCGAACAGGCTGATTGGTTCATTGATACCACAGCAATGTACATCGACCTTTCGAAAGAGATAGCAGATTTGTAGAGCGTTGTCCTTGTCGTTGAGATCGACAAAACGTCATATAAGTATGAGTGACAGAGACAACGCTCTACAAAGCCGAAATGTCATTCTAAAGGCCGATGTACATTACTTTCTGCCGCGTACGGTACATTATCATAATCAACTACCGATAGACGTCCACTGCTGGACATAGGTCTCTTGTATGGACTTGCGGTCTTGCGCCGCCGCCGCCATCCTGTTTACATAATGAATAATAAAATTTATTTACATTCTTTGCTTTAAACCAAACATACTTGACGAATCGCAGCCATGTTATTTTTATTTCCCGCCAAATGTTCAAAGTAATGGCCGCCACAGCAATAGCATAGAGAAGTTGCGTAATCCTCAAATACAATTAAAAATGAACTTTACACCTCTAGTATTAGAATCAATTTTCTATCGAACATGTGAAGTTTTAGTGATACGCGATTTTATGTACAATTGTTAACGAAATAAGGTCGATCTTAGAATGGTTTAACTACTAGATACAATATTGTATGTTGATATTTGGTGAGTTAGTGACCCAATTTTTTTAATTAATCGCGCATTTTAAGGCAAAGATTGGGTTTATATTCGGAGAACAAACATATTATGAAACTCTTGATAGGCAAAGCTCGTGCAGTAATTCTTTAAAAAAAATCGGTCAAATGCGACCATCGTGCATCGTACAATAACACATTTTTTTCATGACATTTTGAAATGCTTATTTGTTGTTATAGCGGCAATAGAAATACACTTTCTATGAAAATTTCAGCTCTCTACCTATTACGGTTCATGAGACGCCTGTTGCGCTGACAGACAGACGGGCTTAGGAATAGGATCTCGTTGGCACCTTAGGGCACGGAATCCTAAAAAGGCTTAAACTTTGCACAGAGGTTCCCTTTATAAGGTAGACTAGGAAAAAACCGGCCAAGTGCGAGTCAGGCTCGCGCAATGAGGGTTCCGTACTACAGTCTTATTTTTTCGACATTTTGCACGATAATTCAAAAACTATGATGCATAAAAATAAATAAAAATCTGTTTTAGAATGTACAGGTGAAGACCTTTCATATGATACCCCACTTGATATAGTCACTCACTTCGGAAGTTGAAAATACTAATTATTAGTTCATGACCACAATTTAGTTTTTTTTGTGTGATCTAACCCTAAATTCACGGTTTTCAGATTTTTCCCCAAATTTCAGGTATAAGATCTACCTACCTGCCAAATTTCATGATTCTAGGTCAACGGGAAGTACCCTGTAGGTTTCTTGACAGACAGACAGACAGACAGACAACAAAGTGATCCTATAAGGGTTCCGTTTTTCCTATTGAGGTACAGAACCCTAAAAAAGCCGGATTTTCGAGATACCCACGGGATAGGGAAGAATAGAGCGAAGCCTGGTCCGTCGCTAGCAGAGTTAATTTATTATCTCTGGTCACTGGTAATCTTAACTAATATTATAAAGAGGTAAAGTAAGTTTGTGAGTTTGTTTGTAGGAAGTAATCTCTGGAACTACTGAATCGATTTTGTAAATTCTTTCACCAATAGAAAGTGTCATGGCTAAGGCTATGTTTTAAGCACCCGTGCGAAGAAGTGGTCGTCAAATTATGCTGACATTGGATCGCCATTTGCGTTTAATTAAGGACGGAAGTAATTTTTTGTTGACACGCGCGCCGGCCATCTTAGTTTATTTTCGTATAAGGTACGGACGCGCTTTCCATTTTGTAGGGCTGGCTAACACATTATAATCTAAATCCATATAACGCGTAAAATTTAACTCCTCAAACGCCATTTTAAATCCTCATCCGAAAAGTACGATTTTAGTCGTTATTTTAAAGGTGAACCGTACTTTTGACATGACAGCTGACTCATACGCGCGTAAGGATTCATTTTGTACGGACTATAGTCTATACTAATAATATAAATGCGAGGGCGGAGTTCTTAGCGGATGCCTACGTCATAATAGCTATCTGCATTCTGCATGCCTTTACGGCGGCGTCGATACGGATATCCGTAGTGGTAACACCCCTTGTAGCATTATTTTTGTGTAGGTTTTCAAAAAAACTAAAATTATTTACCTATTCAAAATAGGTAAAATGTTACGCTTTATGTTAATGTTATGCTACTGATTGTCAAAATTGTTAATTTGTATGATGATATAGTGGTGATAGTTAATACGTACTTAAAACTAAGGCTACGACGGTTTCAAACGCGCCCAGGTCTGAGAAGAGCCCACAACAAACTCAGGCGTATATTTTTTTTATTATCACCATTTCCAATGTCTAGTTTTATTTTCTCCGTCTGTTTCCAAGCTGTGAACGCCTGTAGGCGTTCACTCGTATACGAACTAACCAACACATTCTATGACAACTAACCAACACCTCGCAAAGCTAAGCACCATGCAGTCACATTAGTAATTCAAGAGGCTTTATGCGTAGGCAGCCCTATTCCGTAGTCAGTGAAACTCCCCCTCTACTACGAGTTCAATACTCACTTTAAACTCAACGCAAGTTCGTTGAATCACTACCCATATTTAAATGCGAAAGTTTGTTTGTGCATTGGCTTGTCCTACAATCATGCCGCAACGGAGCAATTGATCAGTGTGATTTTTGCATGCTTGAAAGACCTGGAGAGTGACATAGGTTAGCGGGATGATGCTGGTTCAGGAGAGAAATTTACATACATATAAATGACCTTAGGAAGCCCATTTATTTCTCTTCATTTATTTGTCTATGTCAATGTCATCACTTATCTATGTCTATGATCACATAATTTGAATCTGCCGCGCATTGACCCGAGAGAGCTGTCAAGTGTCAACTGTCAGGTTGTTATTTTATTAAAACGTTAGCTGTGCGAGTGAATTTCGAATTATAATATAAAATTAGAATTTAAAGTTTAAACAATACCTAATAACAGTGAAATAATAGCTTCAATTGTTGTTTCTCTTTACAGGTAAGATAATCTTTAACAACTTATGTGTTTGGTTCTTGTAAAATGTCAGGGCGTTAATAAAACATAATACTCTTTACAGAGCAACGCAAGATCTTTTATTTCACAAGAGTGTTTATAAACACATTATAAAACAACAATTCTATAGCTATTTTTTGCAAGAACATGGAGAAGTTAAGATTGGAATTTGTTGTAAAAAAAATCGATGGATGATCCGAAATCAAATGTCATCTGCTTAACATCAATAACTAATAATAATCGTACCTTCTTAATGCCGGAAGAATTCCAACCAGCAAAACTGCACGACACATTGATAAAAACTCAAACATTTCAAAAAGTAAAAACCACACTACAAAAGAGAAATGATAGAAGACAAGTTTGGTTTACACTAACACCAGAGATATGTGGTACCTACATAGATGAAGATGGAAACATGCAGTTTAAAGGATATTTGCTAGAGGAATCAACACAAGAAACGCGGACACTGCCCTCTACTTCTGGAATTTCAGAAGAGGCTTTGACGAGAATCTTAGAGAATTTTGCTGAAAAAAAGAATTCATCGAAGTCCGACAATATAAAAAAGCTGACAGAAAAAATTGTATTAGAGAAATTCAATAATAAGATGTCAAATGTATCACAATGGATGGCTATTTTTGAATCAGAATGTATTCGTGTTGGTATAGAAGAAGACACTAAGAAAATTGAGGCCTTGAGATTATTCTTAGAAGATTCATGCCTCGATTGGTACAGTTCAAGACTCATAAAATGTACAGTAAACTCGGAATGGTCAACGTGGAAGGAAAACTTCTGTGAAACTTACGCAGACAGGGGATGGTCGCCAGTGAGATATGCAATGCTATTCAAATATAGACAAGGATCATTACTGGAATATGCTTTGAAAAAGGAAAAACTTTTATTAGAAGTTAATAAATCAATGGATAATACCACGTTAATTGATTTAATTGCCACCGGGCTCCCAAATTTTATTGCAGACAAAATCAATAGAACTAGCTTAAAGGAGACTAAGGATTTGTTTAATAATATCAGGGGCTTGGAACATCTAGTGAATAAAAAGAATTCGGGAATAAAAATGAAAGGTTTAGAAAATAAAATTAAAGACCGAGATGGAAGTTACAAACCATGCAGAATTTGTGAGAAAGAAAACAAAGGCAACCGGTATCACTCCGAATCTTTGTGTTGGTATAAAAACAAAAATAATGATAAACAAAAAAGAGATCAGATAAAAACAGTTAATAATTCAGAGTTAGAAACAGAATTAAACGAAATAAATCCAAAAAACTAGTGATCCCGCCATTAATCAAAATTAAATTGTTATTAAATGATTCCTTAGAAATAACAGGGATTTATGACTCTGGATCAAACGTTTCTTTAATAAATTCTAGATTACTATCTTTGAAACCTAATAACAATAATATTGCAATTGAAAATGCAAACTTAAAAACGATTAATGGCGTGAAAAAAACTAAAGGAATAGTAACATTAAAGATAAAGATTTTTGAAATGGAAAAAAAAGCTAATGTTTTTGTGATTGATGAAGAAAACTTTGATTATGACTTTTTAGTTGGTCTGGACTGCATAAAAGAATTTCATCTGATTCAAAATGAGAAGTTAGAAATTACTCAGGGTACAATCAACCTCAAAATAGATAATAATAAAGAAGAAGTAAGCCTAAAAACCAAAAGAATACCATCGGACATTTCAAATAGTAAGATTGAGGAAAATTATATTAAAAATGTGGAGGTCCTGAATAAAACTAAGGATAAATATACAATAAACTTCAATGAACATGTAGAAGAGACTAGTTTCATTATTTCTGTCAATCATCTGGATGTTCAAAAGCAGGCAGAGATAGAGGATTTAATATGCAAATATAAACCTCTTTTTGCTAAGGATAAATATGATATAGGCACTGTGAAAGGCTATGAAGCACATATTGATTTATTAATTGATAAATACTGTAGTAAAAGACCTTATAGGTGCACTATTGAAGACAAAAAAGAAATTGAACAGCAAGTATCTAAGTTATTACAGGAGAACCTAATTGAAGAGTCCTGCAGTCCTTTTGCTGCGCCAGTAACACTGGCCTATAAAAAAGAAGAAGGGAAAAGATCAAGACTATGTATAGATTTTCGTGAATTAAATAAAATTGTGGTTCCTCAAGCGCAGCCGTTTCCACTTATAGAAGACTTGATGGTAAAGACTGCAAAGTGTAAATACTTCTCAACACTAGATATAAATTCAGCCTTCTGGTCCATTCCTTTGAAGATCGAAGACAGGGAAAAAACAGCATTTGTTACCCAGGATGGGCATTACCAATGGACATGCTTACCATTCGGTTTAAAAACATCACCTGCAATTTTTCAAAGAATATTGAGTAGTATTATACGGAAACACAGACTATCAGATTTCACTGTAAACTACATTGATGATATTTTGGTATTTTCTGAGACATTTTCAGACCACATCAAGCACTTATCACTTTTGCTGGAAGCAATATTAGAAGAAGGCTTTAGATTAAAATTCTCAAAATGTAACTTTGCACAAGACTCAGTAAAATATTTGGGCCATATTATCAAGAATAATACAGTCACTCCACTGAAAGATAACTTAATTGCTATAAAGAATTTCCCTGTTCCGAAAACCCAGAAAAATGTTAGACAGTTTCTAGGGAAGATAAACTTTTATGGGAAATATGTGCCAAAAATATCAATAATATTAGATCCATTACATAATTTGTTAAGAAAAGGACAAAAATTTATTTGGTCAGGAAAATGTCAAGAGTCTTTTGAGACAATAAAAAAATTACTTTGTTCGCAACCTATTTTAGCGATCTTTGACCCTAATCTCCCGATACATATATATACAGACGCTAGTATACAAGGTATCGCTGCTGTTTTGAAGCAACCTCAACACAGTGGAGAAGAAAAACCATGTGCATATTTTTCAAGAAAATTAAATGACACACAAAAAAAGAAAAAAGCCATTTATCTAGAATGTTTAGCAATAAAGGAAGCAGTAAAATACTGGCAATACTGGCTTATAGGAAAAAGATTCAAGGTTTTCACTGATCATAAACCTTTAGAGAAAATGAACATAAAGGCAAGAACAGATGAGGAACTAGGAGACTTAACGTATTACCTATCACAGTTCAACTTTGAGATAGAATACTCTCCAGGAAAATACAATGTGGAAGCAGATAGCTTAAGCAGAAATGCAGTATTAGACCCATGGGAAAATCAAGATGAAATTTTAAAAATTATAAACTTGATTCAACTAGAGGATATACAAAATGATCAAAAAAGGAATCAAGATATAAACCAGAATAAATATAAAGTAACATTAAAAGATAACATATACTATCGTAAGGATGGGAAAAGGGAAAAGATAATACTAACTGAGGAATTTAGTAAAAAATTTATACAGAAAATACATTATATGTACTGTCATATTGGGATACAACAGATGAAAAGGAAAATTAATCCATTCTATACAGCAAAAAATTTAACATATAATATCAAAAAAATTTGTGACAACTGTGAAATCTGTATAAAAAACAAATCTAGAGGGAAATATAATTTTGGACTAATGTCTCACTTAGGTCCGGCTACTTATCCTTTTGAAATAATGTCTATAGATACTATTGGTGGATTTGGTGGCTCACGTTCTACAAAGACATATTTACACCTCCTAGTAGACCACTTTTCGAGATATGCTTATATTTTGACTTCGAAAACCCAAAATGCCAATGATTTTATAAGGTTGGTCCAAAAGGTAACACGTGAAAATAAAATTGGCTTAATTTTATCTGATCAATATCCCGGCATCAATTCAAAGGATTTTAAAAATTTCTTAGACAAAGAGAATATACCTATCATCTTTACTGCAGTGAATTCACCATTTTCTAATGGTCTGAATGAAAGATTAAATCAAACACTGACAAATAAAATAAGATGTAAGATAAATGAAAGGAAAGATAAATTAGCTTGGACAACTATTGCTCATGAATGCACAAAAAAGTATAATGAAACGGAACATACTGTAACAGGATTTTCACCAAAATATCTATTGGAAGGAAAAAATGTTGATATACTACCAGAAGAATTGAAACAAGATAAAAGCCGTAATGATTTATTGAAGGATAGAAAAACCGCATTGGAAAACACTTTAAAATCGCACAATTATAATAAACAATACTTTGACAAGAACAGGAGAACATGTGAATTAAAAGTAGGAGACTTAGTATATGTTGAAAATGGTAACCGTTTGAACAGGAAAAAACTAGATGAGTTAAAAATTGGCCCGTATGAGGTCTTAGAAAAAATTTCAACCTCAGTCTACAAAATAAACACAGGACATAAGAAGTGTGAATCAAACCTATTCCACATAACAAAATTGGTTCCAGTGTTGAATTGACGACGGCTGGGGGGGGAGATATAAATGACCTTAGGAAGCCCATTTATTTCTCTTCATTTATTTGTCTATGTCAATGTCATCACTTATCTATGTCTATGATCACATAATTTGAATCTGCCGCGCATTGACCCGAGAGAGCTGTCAAGTGTCAACTGTCAGGTTGTTATTTTATTAAAACGTTAGCTGTGCGAGTGAATTTCGAATTATAATATAAAATTAGAATTTAAAGTTTAAACAATACCTAATAACAGTGAAATAATAGCTTCAATTGTTGTTTCTCTTTACAGGTAAGATAATCTTTAACAACTTATGTGTTTGGTTCTTGTAAAATGTCAGGGCGTTAATAAAACATAATACTCTTTACAGAGCAACGCAAGATCTTTTATTTCACAAGAGTGTTTATAAACACATTATATACAGTTCAACAAGTTATAGGCAATATTATACTCTCGGTATAAAAGTGACATGGCGCTCATTACGTTGTCTTGAAACCAGTGCAAAGGGGCGCGCAACTCCTTGCGATTAAGTGCGGAAACCAGCCCAGAGCGAAGAAAGAAGAACTCCTCGCGTGCGGGGGAGCCTTGGCCGCCCAGCCCCCCCCCCCCCCCCCGTTACCCCCTCCCGCCATGTGCGTTGTTCCTCAAACACGAAAAATACAATTCCCACGGGATTTAAAAAACCTAAATCTTTGTATCTGGATGAAGTCGCAAGCATCAGCTAGAAGATTATAAAGACAGGGCCAGCCAATCCCATTTTGTTAGATAACTAGTTCGATTAGTCGAACAATCCGAAAAAAATCCAGTCTGTTCGACTGATCGGTCTAACAAAGCGAAAACGTAATATTTACTCCATTCTGTTAGACTGTTGTTGAAGCAATCGTCGAACAATCTGTTTCAGTATATTTTCTTTAAAAAAAGCCCCGAGTTTTGGTCGAGTTTCGAGATCGTGGTAACGCTACAAGTGTCACAATAAACCGGTAAAGTGACATTTATCAATGCTGTCATTATTAGGAATTTCCCCCATTTTGTGGGGGAAAAATACTATAGGAAATTATGTCGGGACTTGCCACCTGCGTGTCTCAGCCCTTGTATCCTTCCCCGTATTATGTATAGTTTCGATAATATTAAAGTTGTTATAATCGTACCCAGTGTCCCAGTCACAAGTGAAGCTATTCAAAAATTGAGTGCAGGAACTAGACGCTCATACAAGCCTAGTTGCGGCATAAATATTATTATTCTATAAATATTTATTATTACTAATTTTAGATTTTCAAGTATCCCGTGAAAACTCTTAAGATAAAAAGTAGCCCTTCCCCGGAATGAAAGCTATCTTTGTACCAAATTTCGTGAAATTCGGTGAAGCGGATGAGCCATGAAAAGCTAGCAGACAGACAGACACACTTTAGCATTTATAATATTAGTATGGATATATATATTTCAACAGGATAGTGTAAAAAGTTGTTCATGATCATCATTATCATATGATAAACGTCAACATTGTTTGTGTTGTTTCGGATTGACTATGCTGCGTAGGCATTTAGGCAATACTGGCCGCTACAGCGTCAGGGGGGGGCGTCATGCCATACTGATATTTTTTTCTGATATTTTTGGGGAAAATCAGTTCCCCACGCTGACAATACTCCAGAAATGCGCCATTCCGTTCGGTTCGGCTCGCGACTTCGCATCGTAGTCTACTATGCGTCAAATCGAAATGTCATTGCGTAAAACATAAATAAACCAACTTGCATTGCTGAGTTAACTTTAATTTAATTTTAAAACAACTAAACCTATAGAAATAGTTAAAACTTTATTGAACTGCAGTGCTATTAATTATTACTCTGTGTTTATAAAAAGTTATTGTTCCAAATTCAAAAAGTGCGAATGGGAATTGGGAAACCGAGTCAAAGTGTGAAGTTGTGAATTGACCCAAATTGTATTGTGATGTGAGTCGTGACGTCATTGTGTGTTTATTTTTTTTTCGTAACGCATTTTCAATAGTCGAGTGTTTATGGTTTTTAGAAACGTAAAAAAAGGAGAAATGTGAAAGTGTTGTCTTCTATTTATTGGATTTGAATTTGGAATGCAATCGGTTTGTTGTTTGTTTTTTTTAATAAGTAGGTAGGTATCTAAATTATTATTGGGCTAATTTGGACCAATAACTCAGTGATTGTGGGTGGAATAGAGTCTGAAAGAACGTAGGTTCTAATTTCACGTTTTAGACTTTCTTGTACTTACTCCTAGCACAAGGTTTACACTTAGGGTAAGATCTATAGAGCGCACTTTGACTTAGCTTAGACTTAAGACAGAGTTAAAATGAGACAGAGCTATATCTCTCACATAAATCTGTCTCGTTTTAACTCAATCTTAAGTCAAAGTGCTCTCTATAGATCTCAGCCTTAGACTAGCTTATGCTCACGACTGTCCACGTGGACTACACAAATTTCAAATCCCTATTGCCCCCTTAGGGGTTGAATTTTCAAAAATCCTTTTTTAGCGGATGTCTACGTCATAATAGCTATCTTTATGAGAAATTTCAGCCCGATCCGGCCAGTAGTTTGAGCTGTGTGTTGATAGATCAGTCAGTCAGTCAGTCACGTTCTCCTTTTATACCTATATTTAGATTAAGAAAATTCTCTACAATAAAAGTGAAAGTGTAAAGATTTCTCTTAAAGTATCTGTTGAATTTGCATTGAAATAATATAAATTGACATTTACATGATTTTCAAATGCCAATAAGTCATTGAGAAAGTTATTGCATATGATATTGCATAAATAAGTAATATCCATGAAATCAATAATGTTAATTGATTCCTTCTAGCTTTGCATAGGTAGATTTATTAGTAACTGGACAATGCCTAGTAAAAGCTGTGACAGCCTAGTGGTTAGGACGTCGGCCTCCTATTTGGAGGGTCGGGAGTTTGAGTTCGGGCATGCACCTCTAACTTGGACTTATGGAATACACAAATTTCAAACCCTATTTTACCTTAGGGGTTAAATTTTCAAAAATTCTTTCTTAGCAGATGTCTAGGTACATCATAATAGCTATCTGTAAATTTCAGCCTGATCCGTCCAGAAGTTTGAGCTGAGCGTTGATAGATCAGTCAGTCCTTAGATTAACTTTAGATTTTTTCTCATCATAAGATCTACGAACTAACTTTCCAGAATTTCAAAGTTATGTGTATTTTAAGTAATTAAATATCACTTGCGTTAACGGTGAAGGAAAACATGGTGAGGAAACCTGCATGCCTGAGAGTTCTCCATAATGTTCTCAAACGTGTGTGAAGTCTGCCAATCCGCACATGGCCAATTTAGTAGAGTAAGTATATTCAAACATTTCTAATTTGGAGAGGAGACCCGTGCTCAGTAGTGAGACAGCAATGGTTGATGATGAGTTAAAGTATGACTCAGTATGAATAGTAAATTGTCCGTCTGTAAATCAATTGTATGCAATTCCATTAAGTGAACTGGGGTCATTGACATTGTGGGAATGGGGAATAACATTGATATGGATGGATATTTGTTAGATAGTATCAAATATTCATCCATATCAATGTTATTTTAGACTAGATGATGCCCGCGACTTCGTCCTCACGTATTTAGGTTTTTAAAAATCCCGCGGGGAATCTTTGATTTTCCGGGATCTTTCTCGGGAAAAGTAGCCTATGTCCTTCTCCGGGATGCAAGCTATCTCTGTACCAAATTTCATCAAAATCGGTTAAACGGGTGAGCCGTGAAAAGCTAACACACTTTCGCATTTATAATATTAGTATGGATTAGCTTATTCCAGCGACTTTTTCGGCATGGACTACACAAATTTCCAAACCCCCCCCCCCCCCCCATATTAATTTATTTAACTAGCTGATGTCCGCGTGGAATTAGGTTTTTTAAAAATCCTGTGGGAACTCTTTGATTTTCCGGGATAAAAAGTAGCCTATGTGACCCTCCTTAAACTTACACTCTATACACATGCAAAAAACCTTAATCCACGCGAACGAAGTCGCGGGAATCAGCTGGTATTAGTATAGATTAGGAATCACAAATTCCCAATTTACCCCTGTCCCTTGCTGGGAAAAGAACCCAGGCCTTCCAACTAGCTAGACCACATTTACCACTGCGCTAAGGATGTGAGTCATGTACATATAAACAAAGTACAGGTGTCCGCTCCCCGCGTGTATTTAGACAATATCCCAGTTTGCGCAATTCGCCCCACTTAGCGCAAACTGAATCAATATTAGCGCAGCCAAGCCCTGTGATCTCACCAGGCATAAATGTTTTACTAGATGCGGCGTTTTATAGTTACAACCAGCTGCGCGATTGCGGTACAATCACAGCTACAATGTCACGATCACAATGTCTGATTGGTTGACGCTCGCTCACTATTGGCTACAATGCATTGTTGCAACAAGAAAAGCACAAATTCAGCCAATCACAACTATTGAGATTGTAATAATGATTGATGCAGGTTTTACGAAATTGACCTACACCAGGGTTGTTGCGGATGCCAATATATTGACATCCGCGGATGTGAATGCGGATGCGGATGTCTGAACTAATGCGAATGTTCCGCGTTTGTAACACCCCTGTTGGTGAGCGCGAAGCTCCGCCTGGGGGTGAGCCCTAGGGCTCAAAGAGATAATCCCTCCCGTGAGGCTCGGACCACGGCTTAGGATGACGTTGGGATGGGTCGAGTTGTTGGACTACTGGTTAGTCCGTACGCCCCCGAGGCCGTGGCGTGAGTCCACGTCCGGGTGACGTTAGAAATCGGGGACCTCGTCTTCGCCGGCGAAGACGCTGTGAATAGGTTGACTTGTGTAGCCCTACGAGATAGGGAGATACGTCATGATTTGGACATCGGGATCGTTAAGAACGTACTTAGGGCGTCTTTTATCGGGGGGGGTCGTTTCGGTCAGGGGCGTATGTTGCTGCCTCAACTATTAGGGGGTTGGGGTGTCTATCGGCTTTCCCAAAATAGTTTTTGGAAAGTTGTTTGAAGTATAAGCTATTGGCGCGAGTTGTTACTATGAAGCGCCGCATCTAGCGAGACGTACATCGCTGGATCTCGCACTGTCTGTCCACACGTGCCCGAAATTGCTTTCCGGCGAACTGGCGTAAACATCGGCGCTTTGACCGATTACCACAATTACCGCACGAAAATAGCTGAACTGTTATTAGATTTTCTGCAAATAAAGAATCTTTGAATCTTTGATGATTCCCGCGACTTATTCCGCGTGGACTTCACTTTCAAACCCCTATTTTATCCTCTTAGGAGTTGAGTATTGGAAAATTCTTCAGATTTCAGATTCAGATTTATTTGCTTTCATGTACATTTACATTAATTGATGGTGGGTGCTTAAAGCTAAAGGCTAAATACATGAGACACTTGGGGCTAATTCTGAGCACAACCTAATTTTAGAGTATTCGCATGCTCTTCTTACTAATGTAATATAAAAAGGACAGACATAGTTTGACAGTTTTAAATTTAATTTTTAGATGGTAAAACCCGTGATTTTAGCACGCACTCGCGAACCTACTGTTTAAATTTGTATTGTGCACTAAAATTTAGAGTCTTTAAATGTGAAAGTCATGTTCTGTTCCTTTTTTAGCATTAGTAAAAAGGAAAGGATGCAGATACTCCAAATTTAGTTTAGAGAGAGACTAGAGAATCGGGGTACCTGTCAGGGTATTGCAAATACAATTTTAGGTACAAAAAATGGTAATAATATTAAAGATACAATAAGAATAGGATTAAAATTATTAAAATTATCATTACTAGATATTAAATATTATTCATTTGCATGCTTATATTTACGTATTTTATTTATTTTTATCAAAGAAGTAATTAAACTATTAATAAACTTAAATCTAAAAAAAAAACAACATCAAATTAAAACTAAAATAAATTAAATTAAATCTAAAACCTCGTCGAGACCACCGCAGCGAGGCATTGTACCCAAGATGCTGGCAGCATTACCCCTTTGGATGGCCAAACTAATTCTTTGACCAAGGTAGCTGCCAGCTCTCGGGTCCCCGGTTGACTCGATAACTCTTTTCGCAATTTTTTCAAAAAGAGCTCGAGCCCCCGGGCCCCACGGTCCCAAGGTCTCCACACCAAAAGGCACGAACACGAAGCTCCCATCGAGGTTTTCATATTTGCGCCTCTTGGCCTGTTCGGCGCTGATGGCCGCTGCACCCGCCATAGAGGAGGTCGCCTGAATGTGGGATGCAGCTAAAGTGTCCACACAAGTTGCATCCCAAACAAGCGACCTGCCAACATTCTCATATTATTATATTATGAGAATGTTGACTAGAATTTTCTTTCTTAGTGGATGCCTACGTCATAATAGCTATCTGCATGCCGAACAGCCTGATCCGTCCAGAAGTTTGAGCTGTGAATAGATCAGTCAATTCGGGAATAGACAATTTAGCAATATGTGGCCTAGACTAGGGTTGTAAGTTGTAACAGATCGTAGCTTAAGTCTAGGCACATACCCAGACTAGGAATACCATTATGGCGTGTCACATTACCCGCCAAGCCGCAAGATATCATGTTACGTCTGTCGAGTGTCTACGTATCTAACATACTTTGTGACATTGGATATTGATGCTAATATCATTGACCGAGCGAGTTCTTGCTAGGGTTCCGTACCGGGACCCTATTACCAAGCCTCCGCTGTCCGTCCGTCCGTCTGTCTGTCATCGGGCTGCATCTCGTGAACTATACTACATTCGGTAATAAATTTTTTTTTTTTTTAATTTTTAGTGTTTGTGGTCAGGTACTGAAGTAAGTTCTTTTTTAGGGTTCCGTACCTCAAAAGGAAAAACGGAACCCTTATAGGATCACTTTGTTGTCTGTCTGTCTGTCTGTCTGTCAAGAAACCTACAGGGTACTTCCCGTTGACCTAGAATCATGAAATTTGGCAGGTAGGTAGATCTTATAGCTGACATTTGGGGAAAAATCTGAAAACCGTGAATTTAGGGTTAGATCACACAAAAAAATTAAATTGTGGTCATGAACTAATAATTAGTATTTTCTACTTTCGAAGTGAGTGACTATATCAAGTGGGGTATCATATGAAAGGTCTTCACCTGTACATTCTAAAACAGATTTTTATTTATTGTCTTAAAATGTCGAAAAAAGACGACTCTAGTACGGAACCCTCATTGCGCGAGCCTGACTCGCATTTGGCCGGTTTTTTTTTTTGTAAAAAATTTTTATGTTCATGGCGGCCATTTTGAACATTTTATTACTTGTTACCGACACACTCTATGACAACTCTCTACCTATTATGGTTCACGAGATAGTCGACTGACAGACTAGACAGACAGAACGGCTAGCGGAGGCTTAGTAATAGATAGGGTCCCGCAAACCATTGGCACCCTTTGTGTAACGAACCCTAGATTTTTACTTTTAGCTTATCTAGACTTCTAGGTAGACTTTATTATTTGATAGTCAGACCATCTGTAGTCAGCAGCGACCTTGAGCGCGCCGCTCGATACTGTCCTTAAGTGGGCTCAGTTCGGTGCTTTCTTCATACAAACGTAGGAGGGTAATTACAACATTATTTGATTTTGTATGCTCAAAACTAAGTATTATATCGGTTTGTCTTGCCATTATCTAGGTTTATTGATATATTTAACACTGAAAAAAATATTGATTTTAAAGTTACGAGCTTCAAAGGATTCTTATTTTAACACTAAATTTATGTCAACTTTGGGCGTAAATGAATAAGATTAGGGGTATGAAAATTCTAAAAGAATTTAACATTAGACATAGTTTATTTATTCATTAGTTGAAATATCTTTATTTTACAAACATACATTTAGTGTTTTTTTCTCAAAAATACTTTTCCTAAACCCTTGATTTCAGTGAAAATCATCGTACCTCTCACCTTTCTCATACAATGTCAAGTGAAAAGCAAACAGGTTAGGTCGATCGTACTGCGTCACCTTAATACCACATTACCTACTGCTTCCGGCAATCCAAATACAACCTTAACTCTTCCCAATAAACTGCTTTTTCGCTTAAACAGCAATATTATGCAAAATTTGAACTACGTATTGTTTGTAGCAATCGAAATAGAACCTTAAGTCTTCTTTGTAAATTGCAATTTTACTTAACCAGCAATGTACCTATGCAAAATTTGAGTGCGTGCCCGGTATCGAACCCCCGACCTCCGATTAGAAGGCGGACGTCCTAACCACTAGGCTATCACAGCGTTTTATAGACACCTCGGCGGTGTTCCCACTAGATTACAACATGGGGTTATTCAAGGGGCGGACCAACTAATTCCTAAAAGGCCGGCAACGCATCGGCGGTTCCTCTGGTGCTGCAAATGTTCATGGGCGGCGGTAATCACTTAACATCAGGTGACCCGCCTGCTCGTTTGCTCGCTATATATTGCTTGCATAAGCTAGTAATATAATAGGTATGAATTGCAAACAAAGTGTTGGGCAAAAGCTACAGATAAATAGAATCAATGCAATGTCGCCGATATTTCGCCCTTGATAGACTTGTGGACAAAGTAAAGCTAATAAACCCGACGTAAACCAATTAGGTGATCGCACGAGGCCCATCATGTAAAGGGGAACTTATATAATATATACTTATAAGTCCCGCAATTTGCTATTGCGTCAGCCGAAATAAAAATATACCATCAGCTCCAAACTTCAGTCTAGTCACTAAAACGGCGACCACGCGTATTAGCAATTTGCGGGACTTATAATGTACATCGACCTTTAGAAGGAGATAGCTTTGTAGAGCCGTGTCTCTTTCGTCGAGACCGACGAAACGGATCATGGATATGAGTGACTGAGACAACGCTCTACGAAGCCGAAACCTCGTTCTAAATGTCGATGTAAAATATTTCTAGCCGGCTACTGTACAGCGTATTGTTGTCATAGTGTGAGCGTGAAGTCAGACGACCGTATCTGATTACATAAACGAAAATCGCTTCCGCCTATGGTTGAGACACAAAATTCAATCGCTTCCGACTATGGTTTGAGACACAAAATTCAATCGCTTCCGCCTATGACTTGAGGTGTAAAAAGTGTTGAAGTGTGCATTAATGCACCCAGCTTCACGCTCTCGCTCGTTAGAGAAGCTTTGTGCGGTTTTCAAACGGCGGTTTTTAAAAAACACGTGCAGTAACATACACCCTACTAAATACACCCTTGTATGAGTTACCGCCAGACGGTGGTTTGAATTTAATTTACCGTGTTCTTACCTAGTTATTTACGCTTTAGGTTTATGCATGTATTTTTTGTATGCTTTTTGTTATCTCACTCTTCAGCACGCCTAACATGCGCACCACGAGAAAATTTTATCTACGCATTTACTCGTCTTATTTGTATGAAAAAACACGAGATAATGCGTAGACAAAATTTTCTCGCGGGGCGCATGTTAGACCCTCTGGTCTTTATATCCATGCAAACATCACGGTGATCTATTGAATAGTTGAAGGACAAACCAACATACTTGTGCTACGAGTAATTGCAACGAGTGGGGTTTGAACCGTCAACTTTTCGGAATTCAATCCGCTCATCAACCGTTGAGCTATTGACGCTCAATGGCTTAATATTAAACAAAAACAAACCGATTGCATTTCCAATAACAATAAAATAAACTTAAAACCATAGAAAGACAAAACCTATAGCTTAATTACAAACATAAACATTAAAAATGTGACTCAACTATAAAAAAAATGTGAAAATTAACTAAACAAAACAATGGCGGGCGCCCGAAACGTAACCGAGCCGCGCTCTACCGCCTACTACTACGCGGATCTTGAGAAAATCAAGCGCCAAAACGGCGTCATCCAAGATGGCGGCATCAAACAAGATGGCCGCTACATCCAAAATGGCGGATACATACAAAACAACCAAGACAAACCAGACCAGAATCTGAACGAGCTAAGTGAATACGTGGAGACCAACGAAGTTGTCAATGATGGAGCCACGAAGGATGTTCCCCCTTTAAGAGATAGATACAGCCCAGAGTACTCTACTCCAGAAAATGGAGTCAAAATTGGTGAAACGTACTCCACGGCTGGGACTTTCCCCATGCCTGAGCCGAAGGAGAAGGAGCCTCTGTTGGCTGAGTTGGAGATTGTTGGGAGAGTACCGTTGACTCAGCTGGAGTCAGGTCAGTCGGTGAGGAGGAGCAGGAGCTGGTACTTGTGCTGTCCAGATGTTGGGGAGGAGGAGGCTTGCAGACAGTCCTCGTGGAGGTATTCCAGTCTGCGCCCCGTCACTGCGCCCCCTGCGCCCCGACCTGAGGTGAGTGGAACTAACTTGGCAATTTATTTGGGTTGCAAGGATTTTCTGGAATATTCTGGATTCCCAATATATTGATAGGTACTCAGGAACTGGAGACAGATAAAAGGAAGAGTGTATTAGAGGATAATGTGTTAGTACTGCCTTGAAGAGTCTATTTTCTAGAGTAATAGAGTTAAATTAGTAGTGTTTTTTAAAGGTTTTGTATAGAGAAAGAATATTATCAGGCAGATTAGGTAGGTATTTTACAAGTTTGGAATTGTACGCCACATTGCAGGTCCTGGCCGTTAGATCGCATCGAACCATTGTTAATGATTCCTGATTAGTATTCCATACATATTCAGTTACGTATTCGGGAGTCGGTGTAACTGCATTGTGATTTATAAAGCAGTACCGACCGTCAACCAAATACATATAGGGTGTGGTACTGGTACCTAAATTTTGGGCTGCAGTACGTGACCTTAACAGTTCTTACATTTCACGAGGGCTCATGCTCTTGTTTAAGTCGTATCGGTATGAATAAGGTACGCTAAACGTGTGCGTTTGCGAGCGTTTGCTCGCGACTGATTGGTCCGACACGCACGCACAATGTCCGGCGTGTATACGACGTACCCGTACGTGCAAGTAAAGTTCATTCGCCTTCGTGAACTGCAAGAACTGTACACGACCGTCAACCAAATGTAGGATGTGCCTTTATTTTGGGGCGCAGTACGTGCGACGGGCAAAAGATCTTCGCATATTATATAGACTTGACACCAATCTAACAGCTTGGGACAACCCTCCACCTCCCATGGCCCCACCAACCTCTCGGTTATATGGGCAGAATCGCAGGAGATTTCCCGGGGCGCCTTCTTGACTCCCTACAAATTATTTCGTTCATTCCCTTATGCTCACTCTCCCTCCTTGAAGGCTAGACGTCACTACCAATCCAACAGCCGTCATCGTCATCATCAACCGATAGACGTCCACTGCTGGACATATGGACATAGGTCTCTACGCCACTTCCACACGCGACGATCTTACGGCCGCCGCCATCTAGCGATGTCCGCAGACTCGTTTGGCGTCGTCTGTCCACCTAGGGGAAGGTCTTCCAATGCTGCGATTTATAAAAGTGGTAAGACGCGTTCCCACTTTGTCGTGACGACAGATAGTCGTGTAGTTTAAAGCGTCATGGCATGGATTCGTTTCTTTTGTTGCGGCGTGTACAAAACATCACAAATTGGGTCAACAGATTGGGGCGAGGATCGTTTGACAATGTTCGCGAGCTCCGAACGCTCTCAAACTGCATTTCAATGAATGCATCAGCAATGGTATCTGTATAACGTATTCCTGATGCGATATTTTCCAGGGTTCCATACCGAAGGGTGCCAACGGGACCCTATAGAGCATTGCTTTTAATTTTTCTATGATCAATATAGAAATGAGGAGAACCAAAGTTACCGACATAGCTCAATGGCTCAACGGGTTGTGAAGCTAAATTGGCAATGGGCAGGACATATAGTTCGGGGTGCCAGCCAGGTAACCTGCCAGTGTGCCTGGCTTCCAGGGGGGACGGGACGGGGGGGACGCGTAAACGCATTTCCCCAGCGATAAAAATGGCGGCGTTGGTTGCCGCCATTTTGATTTTTTTAAATTATAGCCAGTGCCACTCGGGATGAGTGGATGATGATGAAAAAGCATCTACTTGTACATTCTAAAACAGATTTTTTTGACATAATAGTTTTTGATTTATCGTGCAAAATGTCGATAAAATACGATTGTAGTACGGAACCCTCGGTGCGCGAGTCACACTTGGCCGGTTTTTTTTTAGTCAGTCGTTTATTCTTCTCACATTTTTGGCTTGGTTGCTCAGACTAATAGGTTTAACATTTGTTTTAGGTGGCAACCCAGAGCAGCGGACGTGCAGACGACGCAGCAACGCTACGCGCGGAGCGGGACGCGCTGGTGCGCGCGCTGGCAGCGGAGAAGCAACGCGCGGCCGCTCAGGCGCGAGCGCACGACGCGCGGCTCGCCGAGCTGCACGGCGTCATCGCAGAGCTCGTGCGAAGGCGCGCTGCCGACAAGCTCAGCAAAGCCATTCCTGAGGAGGAAGTGTCAGGTATGATGATTGAGTCTCTTCTCAGACCTGGGCGCGTTTGGAACCCTCGTAGCTTTTAAGCTTATTTCATGGTTTAACGACATATTGTATTGTAGAAATATTAGAAACTAGCTTATGCCCGCGACTTCGTCTGCGTTGACTACGCAAATTTGTGTAGATATGCAGATATGACGTAGACATTCGCTAAGAAAGGATTTTTGAAAATTCAACCCCTAAGGGTATAAAATAGGGTTTCGAATTTTTTGTAGTCCACCACGAATTCGCGGGCATGACTAATTTATAAACCATGTGTTTGTTTGCAGATGAGTGTGAGTCCACCACGCAGCCGGCCGGGGAGCTGGACAACGACCCGGACATGTCCCGGACTGAGCAAGTATGTCCATTGTCCATATTATAATGTAAACTAGCCACCTGCCCCAGGTTCGCGCGGCAGTTTGACTATTCCACTATACATTGTTTTCGTGTAACTTTTATACTTATTACACTAGCTTATGCTCGCGACTTCGCTTGTGGACTACACAAATTTCAAACCCCTATTTCACCCCCTTGGGGTTAAATTTTCACAAATCCTTTTTAGCGGATGCCTACGTTATAACTTATAATAGCTATCTGGGTGTAAAATTTCCAATAATTTGAACTCTGGGTTATAGTTCAGTCAGTCAGTCACCTTTTCAAGTCAACGCTGCGTCTTCCTGTGCGAGGTCGCCATTCCAGCACCTTGGGACCCCAACGTCTATCGGTTGTACGAACTATGCGCCCTGCCCATTGCCACTTCAGCTTCGCAACCCGTTGAGCTATGTCGGTTCCTCTAGCTCTCCTACGGATCTCCTCATGTCAGACTTGATGACGTAGAGAAACTCCGCACATAGCTCTCGCCATCACTACCCCTATTATAAATGTGAAAGTGTGTTTGTTTATTGGTTTGTTAGTGTGTTGGTTTGTCCTACAATCACTTCGCAACGGAGCAACGGATTGACGTGATTTTTTGTATGGGTATAGTACAAGACCTGGAGAGTGACATAAGCTACTTTTTATCCCGCAAAACCAAAGAGTTCCCACGGGATTTTTCAAAACCTAAATCTACGCGTACGAAGTCGCAGGCATCAGGTAGTAGCAAATAAATAAAATTTTGATTTTTCTTTCAGAATGACAACTCCTCCCTCCTCAGTCCAACTGAGTTGCCAACTCCTCAGGACCCGAAGCTGGAACCGTTACCTGAAGACACGGACTTCAGCACCACTGAACATATCAGGTACTAGTTTATACGCGTGGACTTCACAAATTTCACCCCCTCAGGGATTGTTGTTGGGGGGGTAGCTATTCGCATGCCAATTTTCAGCCCGATCTGTCCAGTAGTTTGAGCTGTGCTTTGATAAATCAGTCAGTCAGTTTCCTTTTATATACATACTAGCTAATGCTCGCGACTTCGTCCGCGTGGACTACACAAATTTCAAACCCTTGTTTCACCCCTTTAGGGGTTGAATTATCAAAAATCCTTTCTTAGCGGATGCCTACGCCATAATAGCTATCTGCATGCCAATTTTCAGCCCGATCTGTCCAGTAGTTTGAGCTGTGCTTTGATAAATCAGTCAGTCAGTTTCCTTTTATATACATACTAGCTAATGCTCGCGACTTCGTCCGCGTGGACTACACAAATTTCAAACCCTTGTTTCACCCCTTTAGGGGTTGAATTATCAAAAATCCTTTCTTAGCGGATGCCTACGCCATAATAGCTATCTGCATGCCAAATTTCAGCCCGATCCGTCCAGTAGTTTGAGCTGTGCGTTGATAGATTGCAGTCAACGCACAGCTCAGGAAGGAAAAGGTGACTGACTGACTCAGTCACCTTTTCCTTTTATATATTTAGACTAGCTGATGCCCGCGACTTTGTCCGCATGTATGTATTTAGGTTTTAAAAATCCTAAAATTGATAAAAAGTAGCCTATGTCACTCTCCAGGTCTTAAACTATATCCATGCAAAAAATCATGTCGATTCGTTGCACCGTTGCGAAGTGATTGAAGGACAAACCAACAAACAAACACACTTTCGCATTTATAATAAGGGTACTGATGAACATGATAGATAAAATGCGTTACAGGTAAACATATTGGTGTAGAATTTTCGATCGGCCTTCAACTCGACGACCTCCCTGGCGCAGTGGTGAGCGCTGTGGTCTTAATAGTGGGAGGTCCCGGGTTCGATTCCTGGCAGGGGTTTGGAATTTTATAATTTCTAAATTTCCGGTCTGGTCTGGTGGGAGGCTTCGGCCGTGGCTAGTTACCACCCTACCTTCAAAGCCGTGCCGCCAAGCGATTTAGCGTTCCGGTACGATGCCGTGTAGAAACCAAAGGGGTATTGGGTTTAATAAAAAACTGCCATACCCCTTCCAGGTTAGCCCGCTATCATCTTAGACTGCATCATCACTTACCACCAGGTGAGATTGCAGTCAAGGGCTAACTTGTATCTGAATAAAAAAATAAAAAAAACTTTTACGGTTATTCTTTCAGAATGGAGAGGCCCAAACTGCAGGTGTCTCCTGTGCAGGGCTCCGAGCAGTGCTCGAGTCTCCAGCTCTCCGAGAGAGACTCGGAGATCTGCGTCAGCACCGCCAGGTACTACCTACCATCAACAGGTCTATTTTTTAGGGTTCCGTACCTCAAAAGGAAAAACGGAACCCTTATAGGATCACTTTGTTGTCTGTCTGTCTGTCAAGAAACCTACAGGGTACTTCCCGTTGACCTAGAATCATGAAATTTGGCAGGTAGGTAGATCTTATAGCTGACATTCGGGGAAAAAATCTGAAAACCGTGAATTTAGGGTTAGATCACACAAAAAAAATTAAATTGTGGTCATGAACTAATAATTAGTATTTTCAACTTTCGAAGTGAGTGACTATATCAAGTGGGGTATCATATGAAAGGTCTTCACCTGTACATTCTAAAACAGATTTTTATTTATTTTTAAGCATCATAGTTTTTGAATTATCGTGCAAAATGTCGAAAAAATAGGACTTTTGTACGAAACCCTCGTTGCGCGAGCCAGACTCGCACTTGACCGGTTTTTATAAAAAAACCGGCCTAGTGCGAGTCAGGTTCGCGCAATGAGTTTTTCGTATTACAGTCATACGGAACCCTTAAAAGAGTCTGCCACTATGGGTTCGGAAACCAAATACAATCTGAGGAGAGGTGATGACTAACAAGTCAGGCCTAGTCCTAGTCCTAGACCTAGGTCTACTGTTATTATTTGTTCTTTATCTGTATTCTTAATATTTTTAACCGGCTCGTTGGAAAGCCTGGAGCACCGCAGAGACGTTAGCTCTCTATGCGTGTTCTATCGCCTGTATAATGGGGAGTGCTCTGAAGAGCTTTTTGACCTTATTCCACCCTCTTTTTTCTACAACCGCACCGCGCGCCACCGTAAGGAATTTCACCCTCACCATCTGGGTGTCTGCTGCACCTCGATCGTCCGCTGCGCCAGATCCTTTCACGCACGTGCTAACTGTGGAACCAACTCCCATCGGCGCTGTTCCCACTACATTATAACATGGGGTTATTCAAGGGGCGGACCAACAAATTCCTAAAAGGCCGGCAACGTATCGGCGGCTCCTCTGGTGCTGCAAATGTTCATGGGCGGCGGTAATCACTTAACATCAGGTGACCCGCCTGCTCGCTTGCTCGCTATATCTATTAAAAAAAAAAACTGTGTTCCTTATATTATAATTTATGTCAGCACTCAGCAACTGAAAGGCAATAAATTTTTTGATTTGATTTGATTGAAAGAAAGAAAGAAAGAAAAGACGTTTATTAATACAAATTATGCCACACATCACAACTTAAGCTAAGAGCTGGTTATTCCGGCGCTTCTTCCACCTGAGAACAATTATTGAGATTGCTGTACTTGTCCCCAGATGCTGCCAGTACGCGCGCGCGGCGCACGCGGCGCACGCGGGGCACGCGGCGCACGCGGCGGGAGGGAGCTGCGAGAGGGACCGCGGCTCGCCCGCGCTCATGCCCGTCTCTCCGGGTACATACTAATTTTTTTTTTTTTTTATTATTTTTTTTATTGGTTTGCCAACAGATAGTACATATTACAGTAGTATATAATATAAATGTAAAGAAAACCACTTTACCTATGGACACCTATTCAGTGCTTTTTTTTAATTTTTTACTTTGTCTTTGGTGCATAAAAGACATATCCTGAAGTCTGTGGACTTAGCTTGTCAAATGTCACTACTGACAGTTGTGTCAATTGAATCTGAAGTTTTGTCGGTGTTTTGAAGTAAACGGATATTTTGTGTTTATAATTAGAAAAGATTTGTTAAAACCGTAAATAAAGGCTTTAAATGTTGTTTCTGTAATTGTATAGAAACGCAATTAAGTCTTGGTTTCATTCCCCGAATCCACTCAAGAATAAAATAACATTATATAAATTATAATAATCTATGCTATATGTTACCACAAGGCTATAGTAGGCTAGGGATAATATAGTAAACTAGCTTATGATCGCGACTACACAAATTTCAACCCCCTATTTACCCCCTTAGGGGTTGAATTTTCAAAATTCCTTTCTTAGCGGATGCCTACGTCATAATAGCTATCTGCATGCCAAATTCCAGCCCGATCCGTCCAGTAGTTTGAGCTGTGCGTTGATAGATCAGTCAGTCAGTCAGTCAATCCTTTTTGTATGTTTAGATAATAATGGTGATTGTCGTGAATTGCAGGTCGCTGTGAGGCGCGGGAAGCGAAGATGGCGTCCCGGGTTCGACTCCGGCGCACCGAGGACACGGAGTCCAACCAGCTCTCCGATGACGAGGTACCAGTCCTTTGTCATTCCCCATTGCTGAGGGTAGTGCCCTCCGAAACATTTCACTTCACGGACAAAACTAATTATTTGTTCATAAACACGTTATTTTGTGTGATGTAACCGCAAATTCACAGTTTTCAGATTTTTTCCCGAATGTCAACTATAAGATCTACCTATCTGCCAAATTTCATGATTCTAGGTCAATGGGAAGTACCCTGTAGGTTTCTTGACAGACTGACAGACAGACAACAAAGTGATCCTAGGAGGGTTCCGTTTTTCCTTTAGAGGTACGGAACCCTAATCCATATCCATACTAATATTATAAATGCGAAAGTGTCTCTGTCTGTCTGCTAGCTTTTCACGGCCCAACCGTTCAACCGATTTTGATGAAATTTGGTACTGAGTTAGCTTATATCCCGGGGAAGGACATAGGCTACTTTTTATCCCGGAAAATTAAAGAGTTCCCACGGGATTTGTAAAAAACCTATTTCCACGCGGACGAAGTCGCGGGCATCGACTAGTGAATGAATAAAATAAAAATAAAATAACAAATTGGCAGGCGTGGTGCGTGCAGGCGGCGGAGCGCCTCGCGCTCGACGTGTGCTCGCAGGCGGGGCTGCGGGAGGCGCTCGTGGCGGCCTCCAACGGCGGTGAGTACAGACCCTCCATCTCCACCTCCCATGGGCCGAATCGCGGCAGGGCGCCCGTTCGGTACTTGCTCTCGGTGCCTTCTTGACTCCCTACAATATCGGGATATCGGGTCGGATGTCATTGCGATGTGGCAGGAGCGCTGGTCTGCGGAGATTTGCGGTGACAGGTTCGGGGCCACCTGGGTCGCGCCGGACTACGAGACCTCACAGATCCTCATCGCACACGGCTGTTTCCGGGCGCGCCTGCATAGGATGACGTTGTGCGAGAGCCCGGCGTGCGAGTGCGGCTTTGGCGACGAGGATAGGCACCATGTGCTGTGGGAGTGTCCCCTATATGAGGACTTGCGGGTGACGATGTTGGATGGGATCGTACGCGGGGAAGCGGGGCCGGTCTTCTACACGGACCTCGTCTCATCGGCGGGGAACTACAACCGGCTACGGGAATTCGCGCACCATTGGCATAAGAGGCGAAGCAGCTCGGAGCGTGCAGGTGCCAGGCCGGCACCACGGAGCAGCAGCGGAGATCACAGCTGTATTAGTGACGTCTAGCCCCCAAGGGGGGAGAGTGAGCATAAGGGACAAGGAAGAGACAAAATAATTTGTAGGGAGTCAAGAAGGCGCCCCGGGAAAATGCCAAGAGCAAGTACCGAACGGGCGCCCTCCCGCGATTCGGCCCATATAACCGAGAGGTTGGTGGGGTCATGGGAGGTGGAGGGTTGACTCCCTACAAGTTATTGTATGTCTCCTCCTTGTCCCTTATGCCCACTCTCCCCCTTGGACGCTAGACGTCACTAGCACAGCTGAGATCCCCGCTGCTGCTCCGTGGTGCCGGCCTGGCCCCTGTACGCTCCGAGCTGCTTCGCCTCTTGTGCCAATGGTGCGCGAATTCCCGTAGTTGTAGTTCCCCGCCGATGAGACGAGGCTCGTGTAGATGTACGGGAGCGGTGTGCAGGCTCGACCGTACCAAAGGGGAGATCTCCCACCGAGCGGTTGGTTGTGCTCGGTAGCGCCAGCTGGGCCGACGGTTATGTCTTGAAACTTCTATATATAGTCCAGATTGCAGAAAACTCCGTTAGTGCGATTACTATCGGCGGTACATTTGTTCGGGACTACGTCATCGATTGAACAGCGCCATCTAGTTTCTATTGTGGTAACCGCCACATAGATACGACAGGTGGACCTGTTTCGGAAGGTTCCGAAAGCTGCTCTCTGCTGTCTTTTTTTTTTATAGAGATAGCGAGCAAACGAGCAAGCGGGTCACCTGATGTTAACACTGTTGCACCAAATAAAATATAGTTTTAGTAATGTATGAATATATATATAGTATAGTATAAATATAGTATAGTATATAATATAATATAGTATGAATGAGGTCGATGAACTTTGTCAGCCCTAGCACAGACTACGGTCTATTTGGGCTGCAAACTGCCAACACCAGTCGCGGCTTTTTGTCTAGTGCTTTGGTCTGGAAGTGAATTATTCGCTTTTTTTTGTCTAAATAAAAAAAAAAAAAAAAAAAAAAGTTAAAACTAACTAGATTTAATTTAAAATATAAGCTAAAATTCTATTATATTAACAAATTGTAATGATCCCCGTTTTAGTATGAAATGTAATGTAATAAGGGTTTCTATAAACAATTTATATTGTTTATAGAAACACTATTATTATTATATATACATCTACTCTCACGCCCGCGTACAAAATAGATACATATAAAAGCCAAAAGAGTTATAATATACTTACATACATAAAAATAAATAAACCTACATAAACATTACATACATACATATTTGTACCGGGCGGAGGATTACACCCCGGCAGGGGAGACCAAACGGCCGGGGGTCAGGGCGACAGGTGTAGAAATCGGCGGACTATCCTAGCCGAGTCCAGCAAGACCGCTTTTTGCATCCTGGCTGCGAGCGAACTGCCACGGAAACCCAGTCGCCTCAGATGTGGAGCGAGGCTGACTGGGATCATCCTGTGGGTGTCGTAAGAGGCGACTAAGGGAAACGGGGAACTGATTAGCATCATTTAAGTTCCCCTAAATCTGGTACGCTGGCCACAGAAACAGCCTCCTCGGGGACCTGAGTGGACCCCGAGTGATGTAACCACCACTCACCCCCCCCCCCCCCCCCCTTTTTATGATGATGGACAACAATATACGGAATGTGCGAATAGGGCCGCTACCTGGGGGTCGCCAGGGCGCGCCTGGAGCTGGCGCTGGGCGTAGCAGCATACGGGCCGCCAGTATCACCACCAGTCGACCGGCACCACTACCTAGCCGGCCGACAAACCCATCATCCCCACCAGAGGGCTTGGCTCCGACAGGGTCCACTAGGGCCCAATTTTCGGCGCCCGCCGCTGGTGGTGTACGCCGCATGAGATGGACGTCTCTCATGAACGAGAATGTCATGCGTGCGTACTACAGGGCGACAGGAGGGGAAACCGGACGGACTGGCTACCGAGCGGCAATGTACCGCGAGTTCCTGCTGCTCGAGCCGAACTTAACTGTCACGGAACAAAACCTGGCAGGCTATTATTATTATTATTATGTATTAAGAAGTAGACGGAATGACACACTTTTTGATACTTCGTCTTTTTTTGCTGTGTCTAAATTGGATTTGTTAAACATTCTTTATGTTGGTAATAAAAATAAAATTAAAATAAAAAGTGATTACCGCCGCCCATGAACATTTGCAGCACCAGAGGAACCGCCGATGCGTTGCCGGCCTTTTAGGAATCTGTTGGTCCGCTCCTTGAATATCCCCATGTTGTAATGTAGTGGGAACACCGTCGATGGGAGTTGGTTCCACAGTTAGCATGTGCGTGGAAAGAAGGATCTGGCGCAGCGGACGGACGAGGTGCAGCAGACATTGTCTCGAAAGATGGCTGTCTTTAGGCGCTATCTTTTTTCTGCCTTGCCATCACGACCTGTCGCGCATAATCTGCTAATTTCATAACCTTTTAAAGCTAAAACTTTGCCGTATTCGAGAAAAAAGTTTTAATCGGTTTTTTTGTGTTAGACGAGTCGGTGCAGTCGGCAGCGGCGGCGGTGTGGCGCGCCCGATGCTTGCGACTCGCGGCCGACTGCCGCGTGCTCGACTGCGCGCTCGCGCAGGCCGTGGACACCGCGCACAGGTAACATAGTCAAATGTGTTATAACACATAAAAAATAATTAAAAAGTGTTATTTCTTGTACGATAGTACGGAACACTTCGTGTGCAAGTCCGATTCGCACTTGACCGATTTTCATTATAATATTTCAGGTTATCTTGCGCATGTGCGGTACAAGAGTCGTCGTCAGTGGCGCTGTGCAGCGCTTTGAGGGCTGCAGACCGAGCGCTGGAAACGTACGACGTGCTGCTGGCACTGGCCGAGACCCACGCTGACAACCAGCGGACCGAGAGCGAAGTGAGCCACTAATCTTTTATACGACCACTGTATATTCACACTCACTCACTCTTTGTAGACACTAGACAGGTAAAATAAAACAAGGCTGAGATGAAATTCAGTATCATAATTGAAAGCGAATCAATAGTGCGAGACAAATACAAACAGTGCCATCTAGTAGGATTTTTGGAACTACGAGTTAATTGACTTTGACCCAAAAAATTTGACCCAAACTAAATCTTTGTACTCAAAAATTAGCATGTCGGTGATGCGATCTTAAAATATTATCCATCCCAAAATTACCCAACGCGCCTAATGAACTTAAAAATAATTGAATGTAATTTTTGCCGCTTCCAGCGCGGTGCGGCGGAGGCGGTAGCTTGCCGACTACTGCGGCGGCTCGAGGCTGCGCCTGCGTGGGGCGAAGCCCTACTCTCTCCGGGGCCCTGGCACAACCACCACCAGTGAGTATCTAAATCTTATATATATAAAAGGAAAAGGTGACTGACTGACTGACTGATCTATCAACGCACAGCTCAAACTACTGGATGGATCGGGCTGAAATTTGGCATGCAGATAGCTATTATGACGTAGGCATCTGTTAAGAAAGGATTTTTGAAAATTCAACTCCTAAGGGGGTAAAATAGGGGTTTGAAATTTTGTAGTCCACGCGGACGAAGTCGCGAGCATAAGCTAGTATTATATAAACGGAAAAGGTAACTGACTGACTGGCTGATTTATCAACGCACGTCTCAAACTACTGGACGGATCGAGCTGAAAGGCATGCAGATAGCTATTATTCCCAAGTGTAGTTCCCAAAAGTAGTTCCTAAGTGTAGTTCCCAAGCGGTACACTTAGGAAGTTCTCGGCTTCGCCTCGTCTTTCCGATATTCATCATCATCATCATCAACCGATAGACGTCCACTGTTAGACATAGGTCTCATGTAGGGACTTCCACACGCCACGGTCTTGCGCCGCCGCCATTCAGCGGCTCCCTGTGGAGCGGCGACTCGTCTGATGTCGTCCGTCCACCTAGTGGGGGGTCTTCCAACATTGCGTCCTTCTGGTGCGAGGTCGCCATTCCAGCACGTTACTTATTATTATACTAGCTTATGCTCGCGACTTCGTCCGTGTGGACTACAAATTTTCAAATCCCTATTTCACCCCCTTAGGGGTTGAATTTCCAAAAATCCTTTCTTAGCGGATGCCTACGTCATAATAACTATCTGCATGCCAAATTTCAGCCCAATCCATCCAGTAGTTTGAGCTGAGCGTTGATAGATCAGTCAGTCAGTCAGTCACCTTTTCCTTTTATATATTTAGATTACTTGACCGTAATTCCTGCGCTCATTGAGCCGGCAGGGATTAGTCGGGATGATGGCAAGAGACCTGATGGATTGACGCTGGTTCCCTGGGAACGGGGACGGGCGCTAATGTGGGACGCAACTTGCGTTCACACATTGGCCCCGTGTCATATCAGGAAGACAGCATCAAGACCGGGAGCCGCAGCAGAAACAGCTGAAAACGGCAAGCGGCGCAAGTATGCCTCTCTCATAGAGAGTTACATTTTTGTGCCGTTTGCCGTGGAGACCCTGGGGCCATGGAGTCTTAGTGCTAAAAAAATTTTACGAGACATTTCACCGCGATTAATAGCCTCATCTGGTGACAGAAGGGCTGGCTCATTTTTTGCGCAACGGATCAGCCTGGCTGTCCAGCGCGGAAATGCAGCCAGTATTCTTGGCACCATTCCACGCGGTCATGATTTATATAGTAATTAGATAAGGCTAGCTTTAAGTTTGTACGGGAGCGGTGTGCAGGCTCGACCGTACCAAAGGGGAGATCTCCCACCGAGCGGTTGGTTGTGCTCGGTAGCGCCAGCTGGGCCGACGGTTATGTCTTGAAACTTCTATATATAGTCCAGATTGCAGAAAACTCCGTTAGTGCGATTACTATCGGCGGTACATTTGTTCGGGACTACGTCATCGATTGAACAGCGCCATCTAGTTTCTATTGTGGTAACCGCCACAAGTTTTATTGTAATAATTGGGAATTTGAGCAGTAATGTACTGACAGGACAATAATTTTGTAACAAAATGATTGCAGGAACAGCGAATCGGACAAGGACCTGGAGCCCTGGAGCCCTGAGTGCGAGTCGCGGCTGCGAGCGCACGCCGCGCGCCTCAAGCGAGACACCGTCGCGCTGAGGGAGCTTCGCCCCCCGCCCTCGTTCTATTCGCCACACGGTGTGTATAGCTGTACGGGACAAGTCGAGATGTCGATCGGAGTATGAGGCGGGGGGACGCCCTGCACACCCGCACGTCACCCGCACGTCACCCGCACGTCACCCGCACGTCACCCGCGCTCGCTCGCACCAGCCTAGCATGCTATGTTGTGGGTTCGACCACAACAACAACAACAGGAAGACACAACAACAACATCAATAGAAAGACACAACTACAACAACATTTTTTTATTTACTTGCGCTACAAAACATTAAAAGTAAAAAATTCATTTATTGTATACCTAGTGAAGTTTGGGAGCTTCGAGTTTATATTTTTTTTAAAGGCGAAAGATTCAAAACTATACTTTAATAATAATCAAACTAGAAAATAGACTAAAGGTTCGTACGCACCTGAGCGGCGCGGCGCGGCGCTTCAGTCCGACTGCAGAACGCTTCACCTCAGGCCGCTCGACGGTGCCTACCGCACTACAACTTCAGTACGCGGCACCTCGCGTCACTTGCGCGTCACTTTTATACCCGTTTGCGTACGAGCGCGAAGCGCCGCGCCGCGCCGCTGGGTATGTCGCACTAGCGTCACTGCACTGCGCGTCGCTTCGCTGCGCTTCAAAATATTCTCTCCAGCCGTGCCGCGCGGCAACGCGCGGTGAAGCGCTGTGCAGCGCCGCTCTAGTGCGATATGCGCCATACAAAATGATAGAAATGATATTTTGACGCTCTGTGCCGCGACGTGCAGCTCGCTGAAGCGCCGCGCCGCGCCGCTCAGGTGCGTACGAACCTTTATGCTAACAGAGTCGAGTTGGGGACTGTTGGTTATTTTCCACCCTTTTCCATTGTTCGGCGGCGGCTTTGGTGGTCGCGCTACCGAGAATGCCGCGTGAACGCAATGGCTTGTTGGTTAGGTTCGTTACATATAACTACCTACTTAAAAAAATTATTTTTGTTCAACATAATAATATGTAACCCCCCCCGGTTTTTTTTTTTTTTTTTTTTTTTTTCTACCATAAAGCACCATTATAAAATGGTAGCTTTATTGCTACTACCATCTAGCCTATGGGCTAATAAGTAATATTATTCTAGCTTAAACTTCTACTTATGATTAATTTTTAAATCTAATTTACAGTCCAGTAACTGTCCTTAGTTTATTCTAACACGTACTTACAGTTCACTATGTTCTTGTGACCTAGAAAAATAAAGTATTATACAACTACACACATACACTATTACACAAACGCTGCACTTATGTACTTTTTAACACTAATTCGAACGGCTTGGTTCTTTTGAGCCTCCTTTTGATGTCCACCTTATCTAGAAGCTTCACAGCCTCCAAATTAACTTTTTTTTTTTTTTTTTTTTAAAGAATATTAGCCATGTTAAATGACTAATATTCCCCTTTCCTCTCCAACTAAGCGTCAAGCTCGTGCTAGGAGTAGGTACGACAATAGTGCAACGGGCGGGGTTTGAACCGTCGACCATTCGGTTTTCAGTCCACTCCTTTACCCGTTGAGCTATTGAGGCTCTCAAACATGATGGCGAAGTCGATGTTGGTGTCATTCAAGTGCCAAAAGAGCCTTGTGGTCCTGTAGCACTGGTCCCTGTTGCAGACATGGAGGAGGCGGACTCGCGCTGCTCAGACACTATCAGTATGGAGGAGATGGAGGCGGCTGTCACCATGCAGGTACAGGTACCAGTCGTATTTTTTCGACATTGGCCCCGATTCTCTAGTCTCTCTCTAAACTAAATTTAAAGTATCTGCATCCTTTTCTTTTTACTAATGCTAAAAAAGGAACGGAACATGACTTTCACATTTAAAGACTCTAAATTTTAGTGCACAATACAAATTTAAACAGTAGGTTCGCGAGTGCGTGCTAAAATCATGGGTTTTACCATCTAAAAATTAAACTTAGAAATGTCAAACTGCTTCTGTCCTTTTCATATTACAATAGTAAGAAGAGGGTGCGAATACTCTAAAATTAGGTTGTGCTTAGAATCGGTGCCATTTTGCACGATAAATCAGAAACTATTATGCATGAAAATAAATAAAAATCTGTTTTAGAATCAATATCAATACTTATAATAAAACTGTAACAGGTCAAATTCTGTACATTGAAGATATTTTGAAATTTTTTTTTCGAGGGCACTCTATAATCGATACTGAACCCAAAACTGTAATTTTTTTAATTTTTGTCTGTCTGTCTGTCTGTATCACGGCCGCGCATCACGCTGAAACTACTGAATGGATTCCAATGAAACTTGGTACGATTTGAGGTCATACTATGAGGAAGAATATAGGATACTTTTTATCCCGAAATTCAGCATGGTTCCCGTAGGAGAGGGGATGAAAGTTAAAATGTATACTGAGTTGTAATTCATTAAAGCGTAGTCCGATTTCATTCATTCTTTTTTTGTTAGAAAGGGGGTTGTTTTTAAATTGTTCCGTAAATATTTCAAGGTCATCAGTTTTTAACCGACTGTCAAAAAGGAGGTGGTTCTTTTTTTTACATCGATTTTTTCGAGGTTTCTGGACCGATTTGCAAATATTTTTTTTAAATCAACAAAAAAAGTTTTCGTGGTAATCACATAAAAAATTCTGGATTCAGCTCCTTAATCCTGATGCTGCAGGGTTACTGCCCGCCTGAGTTATCAAGATTCAGGAAGTGTTCATAGTGAATTCATATTGTAGGTACCAAGCAACGACTTTATTCTCAGACTTCAAGTCTCAACTCCTCAACCCTGATGATGTAGGGTACAGCACTCCTAAACTATAATGTTTCAGGAACTGCGGATGATGCAAAATTATTGCGACTGTTAGGCGGAACGAAGTTCGCTGGGTCAGCTAGTGTATAAATAAAGCCCTTTCATATGATACCCCACTTGATATAGTATATCTTACTTTGAAAATTGAAAATACTAATTATTAGTTCATGACCACAATTTTTTTTTTTTTGTGTGATGTAACCACAAATTCACATTTTGTGTCACAAAGTGATCCTATAAGGGTTCCGTTTTTAGGGTTCCGTACCTCAAAAGGAAAAACGGAACTCTTATAGGATCACTTTGTTGTCTGTCTGTCTGTCTGTCTGTCTGTCTGTCTGTCTGTCAAGAAACCTACAGGGTACTTCCCGTTGACCTAGAATCATGAAATTTGGCAGGTAGGTAGATATTATAGCTGACATTTGGGGAAAAATCTGAAAACCGTGAATTTAGGGTTAGATCACACAAAAAAAATTAAATTGTGGTCATGAACTAATAATTAGTATTTTCAACTTTCGAAGTGAGTAACTATATCAAGTGGGGTTATCATATGAAAGGTCTTCAGCTGTACATTCTAAAATAGATTTTTATTTATTGTCTTAAAATGTCAAAAAATACGACTGTAGTACGGAACCCTCATTGCGCGAGCCTGACTCGCACTTGGCCGGGTTTTTTTCCTTTTGACGTGTGGAACCCTAAAAAGTATGCATAATTTTGTTTGTCACAGGAACTGTTGGTTGCTAAAGAAGCAGCGGCTATGGAACGAGCGGCGGCCTTGTTGAAAGAGAAGAGCAAACCCGCGAGACATAGCGAGGTAAGCTATCACTTATATACGAAGCCGGAAATATACGACCCTGTATATGACACGTCACACGTAACACGACATATACAGGACTAGCTTATGCTCGCGACTTCGTCCACGTGGACTTCACAAATTTCAAACCCCTATTTCACCCCCTTAGGGGTTGAAATTTCAAAAATCCTTTCTTAGCGGATGCCTACGTCATAATAGCTATCTGCATGCCAAATTTCAGCCCGATCCGTCCAGTAGTTTAAGCTCTGCGTTGATAGATCAGTCAGTCAGTCAGTCAGTCAGTCAGTCACCTTTTCCTTTTATATATTTAGATGTAACCAGAACACAAGTTATTTATTTATGATACTACCTAAACACAATCCAATACCAATAACCATTTGCCTCATTCTGTAGTTTTAGTGATCAATTTTTCAAACCCGCAATGTATAGCGTCAAAAACTCGGATCAATGCCACGGCTACGACGCGGCATTGACTCCGAGTGGCCTATTTACGCAACGTTCGTTGACCTCTAGCGTCAGTCAGATGTTTTATTCGCAATGTACCGTGAACTTTTACAAAATATATGTTTTTTAAATATTTTTTTCGAGTTTTTTCTTGTGGTATCATATCAGTAATCATCAGTATTCAGTACTATCATCTGTCTTCGTTTTTGCCAGCGTTCTGGTTACACCCTGTATATGACGTGTGACGTGTCATATATAGGGTGTAACCAGTCTATACTTGCTCCACGGAGAGAAATTAGTATAAAGCTCTTACTGTTGCGTAATAGCCATGGCTAGTTACCACCCTATCGGCAAATCCGTGCCGTCAAGCGATTTAGCGTGCTGGTACGATGCCGTGTGTGCTTAATAAAAACTGCCATACCACTTCCAAGTTAGTCCACCTCCAATCTCCAGCTTAGATTGCATCATCACTTACCACCAGGTGAGATCGCAGCCAAGGGCTAACTTGTGTCAGAATTTGAAATCTAAACTTTCATTTCATTTTAATTGGCGTTAATACGTTTGAAAAGCATGTATGAAGTGTAACCTTAATGTGTGTTTGTTTGTCTCACAGAACGACTGCGGGCGCAGACGACATCGGGAGAGACATTGGCTCGACACACCAGCTTCGGAAACCGACTTATAAAACACGCCCGTGACAAACTCATGACGCAATCGTGACAAACTCATGATTCACTCAAAACAAGCTCATGATTTATTGTGACAAACTCATAATACATTGTGACAAACTCATCTCATTATTTGTAACACACTCAACGCAATGATACTCTCGTCACAAACTCATGATCGCGTGAGTCAAATACACATAGTTGCGACGCACTCAACTCCTCAACACACGACAAAATGAAACCCTCGTGACAATGTCACGATACAGCTGTGACAAACTTATGATACATTGTTATAAAGTCATGATAATCTCGTAACAAATTCATAAGTGAAACACTCATTAGTCGTCTCACACTCTTTCAACTCAACATAGGATAAACTCATGATACCCTCATGACAAACTCAGGATACAGCAGTGACAATCTCATCAAGAAAACTCGTGATGTATTGTGACAAACTCATGATACATTGTGACAAATTCCTGACACACTCTGCCCGTGACAAACTTGTCACAAGGGTATCATTTTGTGATCACACCTGTCAAATCAACACATCTGTGACAAACTCATGTCACAAACGTGAGACTCCCATGATACCCTCATGACAAACTCATGATATCTCATGCATGGTACACCTGTGAAACACTCACTAGTGTTGACACTTTCACTCAACTCATAACACACGACAAACTCATGATACCCTTGGGACAAACTCAAAATACATCTACTTCTTCTTCTTAATTTGCTTTATGGCTTTCAGTAAAAAATTACATCTATGACAAAGTCATACTCGTGTCATTCTAATGTCATATCATAGTATGTAGTATAAATAATTATAAACATTTGCTCTGTGTCAACTGTCATGTCTAAAGTACAGTTTACCCTCAGAATAAATCTGTAAAACGATAGATTTAAGTACTACAATCGTACTTTTGACATGACAGTTGACACATATGACATAGAGCAAATATGACGTGACGTGTCTCATACGTGGTAACCAGAACGCTAGCAAAAACAACTACGCAAACTTCAACCTTCAATTTTACCCCCTTAGGGGTTGAATTTCCAAAAATCCTTTCTTAGCGGATGCCTACGTCATAATAGCTATCTGCATGCCAAATTTCAGCCCGATCTGTCCAGTAGTTTGAGCTGTGCGCTGATAGATCAGTCAATCAGTCAGTCACCTTTTCATTTTATATGTTTAGACTAGCGGATGCCCGCGGGACTTTCGCGTGAGAATTTTTTTTTTAACAATCCCGTGAGAATTTTTTTTAACAATCTCGTGAGAATTTTTTTTAACAATCCCGTGAGAATTTTTTTAACAATCCCGTAAGATTTTTTTTTTAACAATCCCGTGAGAAATTTTTGATTTTCCGAGATAAAAAGTAGCCTATGTGTTAAGTCAGGGCATAAGCTATCTCCGTTCCAAATTTAAGCAAAATCCGTCCAGTAATTTTTGCGTTAAAGAGTAACAAACATACATACGCACAAACTTTTGCCTTTGTAATATAATATTAGTCTACCAATCTGCATATGGCCTGCGTGGTAGACTATGGCCAAAACCCTTCTCACTCTGAGAGGAGACCCGTGCTCTGTAGTGAGCCGATGATAGGTTGATCATGATGATGACCACAAAAAACGCGATTTTTTTTTTAATCCTGTATTTTTAAAAGTTCACAATATTATATTGCAAATAAAACATCTGACTGACGCTAGAGGGCAACGAATGTTGCGTAAGTAGGCCACTTGGAGTCAATGCCCCGTCGTAGGCGGGGCATTGACGCGAGTTTTGCACGCTATACATTGCGGGTTTGAAAAATACTAAATCACTAAAACTACAAAATGAGGCAAATGGTTATTTGTATTGGATTGTGTTTAGGTAGTATAACAATAACGCTAAGTTTTTGCTAGCGTTCTGGTTACACCCTTTATATATTTTGAAATTCAAAATGAGCTTTAAGCTTTGAACACCGCCATATTATCTAAAATGCAATGTTAAACTTGTACAGTACGCAGCAGAAAGTAATGTACATCGGCCTTTAGAATGACATTTCGGCTTTGTAGAGTCTCTGTCTCTGTCACTCATACCTATATGACGATTTGTCGCTCTCAACGACAGAGACGACGCTCTACAAATCCGCTATCTCCTTCTAAAGGTCGATGTACATTACTTTCTGCCGCATACTGTACTTAACACATATTTCTTCATTGTTCTGCTGATTTCTTACGTATTTCAAAATCGAGCATTTTTAGGGGTTCCGAGAAGAAAAGGAACCCTTATAGGATCATTTAGTTTTCAATCTATCTGTTTTTTTAAAATTATAACTTGGATGGCCTTCTCAATTGAAATGCATAGTAATAGCATTTTTGTTTTGTTTTTTGTTTTTGTTAAATATTAGTGATATTGCTTAATGTGCCAATAATATTAATTAAATAATTATTAAATGATATTGAAAAAGTTTATTAATTAATGAAATAACAATTAATTGTATTGTGTTAAACTGTTAGTTTTATTTTAATATTACATAATATTATTGTATATAAATAATTAATAAAATGATAATTTTATTTGTCACCCCTTTTTTATTTATTTAACAATCTTTCTGACTGAATTTCGGTCATGGTGGCCGACTCTAAATAGAGAGTGGCCATAAAGAGGTTTCGGCTTCGTAGAGTGTTGTCTCTGTTACTCATACCTATGTGACAGTTTGTCGGTCTCAACGACAGAGACAAAGCTTTACGAAAGCGCTCTTTCTAGAGGTTTTGACGACCTCCCAGGCGCAGTGGTTAGCGCTGTGGTCTTATTAGTGGGAGGTCCCGGGTTCGATTCCTGGCAGGGATTTGGAATTTTATAATTTCTAAATTTCTGGTCTGGTCTGGTGGGAGGCTTCGGCCGTAGCTAGTTACCACCCTACTGCCAATCGATTCAGCGTTCCGCTACGATGCCGTGTAGAAACCAAAGGGGCATGGGTTTGTTAAAAACTTAGCCCGCTACCATCTTAGACTGCATCGTCACTTACCACCAGATTGCAGACAAGGGCGAAGGACTTAGGACCTTCCTTATATTTACAAAGTACTCTGTGGTGGATTTGTGATTTCGTTTTTTTGTCTCTTAGAGTTATAGCCTCGAATCCAGAGCTATAATGCCAGTTCTTCAGAATAGTGTTTTGTTTACACTGCGACCACCTATGGCGACCACCGACCAGAAATAAAAGGACTGCGACAAGCAATGGACAAGCATTATTCATCCAAGGCGACAAGGCTACCTAAACGAGTGGCGAAAATCAGATCTAACGATGCTGTCAAGTGTTTCCTTTGTTCTTGTTTGAATATTCATCCAGATATTCATGGACTATTCTAATGATTCTAAGCCTTTGTTCTCCAACAGCTTTTTTTCTGGTCGGTGCACGGCTTAGACTAAGTATCAAGGAGACTTGGCATCTAAATAATAATACCTTGTTAGAGCAAGCTAGGTGTATAGAAAAGCTCTAAAGAGGGATAAATATAAAAACTCATTTTTTTGTCTTTCTCATAGTTTAGCTTTTTTTTGTTAGGCACAGTTGTCCAACAATCTCTTTGATAGTAATTTATTGCGAATATTACGAGTTTTTATTTAGTTTCTGTGTTAAATGTAGTCTTGAAGGTGTGTAGAAGCCATTTATGGTACAGTGCTGTGTGATCGGCTGTAAAAGTTGTAGCAAACGCAAATTATCCACCTTTCATACGTAACTATGATTTCTTCTGTTATTTTGTGCTTTTGTATACGCATTTGACAAGTCCACCTTGATTCTTGGTCTGAGGTGCACGGTGGTTGCTTGATTTGGTCTGTGTTGTTTTAATTTAGAAAAGTATATGAATATATGAATAGTGAATAGCCCAGAGCCGTAAAACCACTTTTTAAAAAAATGTACGAAACACAGAGCACTGACCATCGACTACACAGAGTATTTACTTTGCTTTGTAAATAATTTATGGCACAAAAACTACACGTGAAATAAAAAGTTGTAAATTGAAATTCATGATTAAAAGCTTCAAAAATGCAGTGTTTTGCACCTTTTTGTAATAATACAGCAAGGATGGAGTCTGAATCTTATGGAATTAGTTTTCACAAGTAAGAATTGCCTTTGTTTTATACTTTTCAACGGCCCCGGCGCACCCACGCAAAGTTATTAAATAAACAACTAAATATAAGTTTATTCTTATTTCTTAGCAACAAAGACCAAGAGAATAGGAAATTACACTAAATATTGCTAGGCAGGCGCGCTCCACCTTAGGCTGCATCATCTTCTAGAATATGGTGTGATTGCAGTCAAGCGCAGGCTTATAAACATAATTAAAAAAAATACCCGGCTGAGTTTGTTGTGGGCTCTTTTCAGACTTGGGCGCGTTTGGAACCCTCGTAGCTTTAGTTTTGTTCGCGTAAAAATTATCACCACTACATTATCATTTTACAAATTCAACGACCGACAATCAAAAAGTGTAATTTATTACCTAAGTACCTATTTTGACCTATCCTAATTCCTAATATAATTATAAATGTGAAAGTGTGGATGTTTGTTACTCAATCACGCAAAAGCGGCTGAACGGATTTGGATGAAATTTGGAATGTAGATAGATTATGCCCTGGATTAACACATAGGCTACTTTTTATCCCGGAAAATCAAAGAGAGAGAGAGAGAGAGATGTCGCAGGCATCAGCCAGTTTTGAATAATTTTTTTGATTTGATTAGTATTAAAAACAACTGGATACACTGAACCACTACACCAGCTTAAACCTTGAAGCAGCGGTTTAATATCCTACTGGAGCTGCTGGCTATCATGCTCACGAATGGCTTTTTAGCTTAACTACAAAGAAACAGTTAAAAAGATGGACAAAAATTGTATGGACGCGTGCCCCAGAATGTATAGAAATGATAATATATGTGCCATTTAACAAATGTACAGAGATGATATATGTGCCATGTAATAGTAAAAATCTTCTATTTCAAGAAAAAAAGTCGCATGTTGTTTTGCAGCTATTGCATAAAGTTTGTGATAAGCATAGTTCAGCCTAGGGCAAATTTTAGCCATCTCGTTTTAGATTTTGATGCCACATTGTGAGCGGGTCTGTTGAAAAAGGACCCTGGACAGGTGAACTAGTCTGGGTGTGACTACTGCACCACTTTGTGGGCTGCTGAATGTGAAGCCGACCATTACTATGCAACTTTGTCATTTAGAAATCAAGATCTGGCCAAAGATATAAAATAACTAACTGATGCCCGCGACTTTGTCCGCGTGGAAATAGGTTTTTAAAAATCCAGTGGGAACTCTTTGATTTTCCAGTATAAAAAAACCTTCCAGGATTATACCCATGCAAAAAATCACGTCGATCCGTTGCGACGTGATTCAAGGACAAACTAACAAACAAACACTTGCATTTATAATATGGGTAGTGATTCTATTCTAAACACATTTTTTCAGGTTTCCCCCTTCCCGCAAAGCCTGTGCTGCCTGGCTCCAAGCCCTCGGTAGACCAGGGTCCCCGCTGCCACGTGGCGCAGTGGTCTGCTCACAGCACTTCCTGGCCGAGGACTTCAGTGTCACACGGAGCGGTCTGAAGAAGATACGACTAGAAGCCATTCCTTTTGTGATACATGATATGGCACTGTTTGGTGTAGATCAGAAAACAGTAGAAATAAGCATAAATCAGGAATTAGCTGACTTAAATCAAAAAGTTACTGACAATGTTGAAATAGTAGATCAGAAAACAGTAGAAATAGACATGAATCAGGAGTTACCTGACTTGAATCAAAAAGTTACTGACAATGGTGAAATAGTAGATCAGAAAACAGTAGAAATAGACATAAATCAGGAATTACCTGACTTGAATCATAAAGTTACTGACAATGATGAAATAGTAGATCAGAAAACAGTAGAAATAGACATGAATCAGGAGTTACCTGACTTGAATCATAAAGTTACTGACAATGTTGAAATAGTAGATCAGAAAGCAGTAGAAATAGATATAAATCAGAAATCAGATGACTTAAATCAAATGGTCACTGACAGTATCGAAATAGAAATAGAAAAAATAAAAATAGATGAACAAGCAGAAATAGAAATAAATCAGAAACCAGCAAGCTCAAATCAAAAGGTAGATGGTGTTGAAATACAATTAGAAAAATTTGACATAGCAGAAATAGACAAAAATCGGAAATCTGCACTCTCAAATCAAAAGGTTACTCGCAGTGTTAAAATACAATTAGAAAGATTTGACATAGCAGAAATAGACAAAAATCGGAAATCATCACTCTCAAATCAAAAGGTTACTGATAGTGTTAAAATACAGCAAGAAAAATTTGACATAGCAAAAATAGACAAAAATCGGAAATCACTCGCAAATCAAAAGGTTACTCGCAGTGTTAAAATACAATTAGAAAGATTTGACTTAGCAGAAATAGACAAAAATCGGAAATCATTCGCAAATCAAAAGGTTACTCGCAGTGTTAAAATACAATTAGAAAGATTTGACTTGGCAGAAATAGACAAAAATCGGAAATCAGCACCCTCAAATCAAAAGGTTACTCACAGTGTTAAAATACAATTAGAAAAATGTGACGTAGATACACAAGCAGAAATAGACAAAAATCAGAAAATAGCAGTCTTCAATCAAAAGGTTACTCACAGTAAAGTAGAAAAAGTTGATGTACATGTTACAGAAAATGGATCCATATTAAAAGGGGAACCTTTTGCAGATAAATGTTTGGAAATTTATTTTGATAAGGACTCAATCTTTAATGAGGTTTCTAAAAACAGTTTGGGAAATGATCAATACGGAAATAGGAATGCACCAGATTTACGTTCAGAAACGGTTGAATCCAGGTCAGAAAAGGTGGTGGACAAAGGTCCAGACAAGGCTGTAGAATATAAGAGACAGAGGAAACCAAAACATAATAAATCTCTTTTGAAAGATAAGAATTCGAAACGTCAATCGAAACGTAAACATAAACAAAAAAATAAACCTACATTTGGAGTCGAGAACAAAAAGCCTGTGAAATATAAACGATCGTATGAATATAGAAAAAACAGTAAATTTACTTGTGATCTTTGTGGTCTTACTACTACAAGAAAGCATTATCTAATTTGTCATATGCGTAAACACACTAAGGAGATGTCGTACTGGTGTGAGCATTGCCCATACAAATGCTTGGGTAGAGGGTCCATAATATCCCACATGAGACGTCACACTGGGGAGAAACCGTACATATGCGATATATGCGGACGCAAGTTTGCACACTCGTCCAGTTTCGTCAGTCACAGAAGGACACACACTGGTGAAAAACGGTACTCCTGTACGCTTTGTGATTTCAAAGCTGTCCAAAGAGGTGCTCTAATAGGTCATATGAGGGCTCACTCTGATGAAAGAAGTTACGTATGCAATGTGTGCCAATCTAAATTCCGGACCAGTGTCACATTAAACAGTCACATGAGAATTCATACGGGCGAGCGACCGTATAGTTGTGAACATTGTGAGCGTACGTTTGCAAAGAAATGTACTTTAGTGAATCACGTGCGGATTCACACTGGTCAGAAACCGTACTCTTGCAAGATTTGTCATTACAAGTTTTCGACTTGCAGCGGCCTATATTTACACAAGCGTATCCACAACGGTGAAAAGGCGTTTTCTTGTCAACATTGTCATCAGAAGTTTGGTAGGAAAAGTGCTTTAAACGTACATATGCGGATGCACACTGGTGAAAAACCGTATTCGTGTACGTTTTGCGATTTTAAATGTTCAGTTTCGAATGGTTTGAAAACCCATTTGCGGACTCACACCGGTGAAAAACCGTACAGTTGTCAAGTTTGTGACTACAAATGTGCCACAAGTGGTTCTTTAAAAACCCATATGACAGTTCATACGCGGATAAAACGATACGCGTGCAAGCTTTGTGACTTCAAATGTGCACAAACAAGTGGTATGAGCTCCCACATGAGGAGTCACACTGGGGAGAAACCGCATTTATGTAACCAGTGTCAGTATAAATGTGCTACCAAGACCACTTTACGGCAGCACATTCAAACTGTACACAACCATGAAAAGCCATTTGAATGTGATATATGCCAGTGCAAAGTGTCTTCCAAACACAGTTTAGTGTTACACATAAGGACGCACACTGGGGAGAAACCATATTCATGTCAGTACTGTGAATACAAATGCACAAACACACAAAGTTTGAAATCCCACGAAAGGACTCACACTGGTGAGAAACCTTACCCTTGCAAAGTTTGTAATTCAAAATTTTCAACTAATTCAATTTTGAAGATTCATATGCGGTCTCACACTGGTGAAAAACCATACGCCTGTACCTTGTGCCAGCTCAGGTTCGTCAAAAGCTACGGTTTGACGAGACACATGCGGACTCACACTGGTGGGGAAAAGACTCACCGCTGTACTGATTGTGATAAAAGTTTCTACGAAAAGGTTCATTTGAAGAGACATATGAGCACACACACTGGTGACAAACCTTTCGCTTGTAGCCTGTGCCCGCTCAAATATTCTGCGAACGCCTCTTTAATGTATCACATGAACAATCACACTGGTGAAAAACCTTTTTCATGCAAATCTTGTAATTACAAGTGTGCCAATGCAAAGTCCCTCAAATCTCACAACCTGGTACATACTAAAGAGAAACCTATTTTCTGTACGTATTGTGAATATAAATGTAATAACTGGGGTTCTCTGAAAATGCACATACGGACTCACACTGGAGAGACACCTTACAGTTGCGAGATATGTGACAGGATGTTTAAAACAAGTTCTTCCATCAACCGGCACATGAGGACTCACACTAGTGACAAACGGGTATTTTGTGCACACTGCGAGTTTGAAACGACACACAAGAAAACTTTAATTTGTCACATGAGGACTCACACTGAATAAAAACCATGTACAGTATGTGGCCGAAAGTAATGTATATCGACCTTTCGAAGGAAATAGCGGATTTGTAAAGTCGTCTCTGTCGTTGAGACCGACAAAACGTCATATAGGTATGAGTGACAAAGACAACGCTCTACAACGCCGAAATGTCATTCCAAAGGCCGATGTACATTACTTTCGGCCGCGTACTGTAGTAGCGCAGTTCACGACAGTTAGGCACCTATTTTAATGTAGACTAGCTTATGCTCGCGACTTCGTCCGGTTGGACTACACAAATTTTAAACCCCTATTTCACCCCCTTAGGAGTTGAATTTTCAAAAATCCTTTCTTAGCGGATGCCTACGTCATAATAGGACCCTCGTAGCTTTAGTTTTAAGTACGTATTAATTATCACCACTATATCATATCATCTTACAAATAAAAATTTATGACAATCAGGAAGCATAAAATTTTCCCAATTCTGAATAAATGATTTGAGTTTGAGAGTTTGAATAGCTATCTGCATGCCCAGCCCGATCCGTCCAGTGGTTTGAGCTGTGCGTTGGTAGATCAGTCAGTCAGTCAGTCAGTCACCTTTTCATATTATAAATTTAGATTACTTAGTAGTATCATAATGTGGCCATTGCACACAATCTCTAAACTAAACTAAAATGGCTCGTCTAAATCTATTGCTATCCCTTTCATAATGTTGCTTGCGGAAAAGGATAGCATTAGATTTAGACCTGTTAATTTAGTTTAGTTTAGAGATTGTGTACTAGAGAATCGGCCCCTAGTGTAAAATCTTGTTTAAAGTAAGAGCACTTCTACAATAATTGTTACTATTGTTTATGTACAATATAAAAATAGCATAAGTACTTTTTGGTATTAAATGTTTTAATTATAAAGATTTATTCTTGTTGGAACTGGCTGTAAACTAGATTGTTTATATTTAAATATGTTCTTATTCTTATTTTTTCTAAGAGTTTTTTGTTTTACATTCGATGACATATTCACTTACTTCATATATATATCTCAAACAGGACGTTCAAGTTTTTCTTTTTTACTGATATTTTTTCCTATAAATTCTAAATATCCCAACAATTCTAATGCATTTTTATTTTATATAGGCAAGTACCCTATACACGGAAATAAGTTAGTATAGCGCTCTCTCTGTTACGCAATCCCATACAAAGGATAGAGGCAAAAATCTCAGTGTGCGTTAACCAATTAGAGTCGCCAACCAATCTCACCTACACGGCGACGACCTCCCTGGCGCAATGGTATTAGTGGGAGGTCCCGGGTTCCATTCATTGGAAATTTATAATTTATTTTTGGTCTGGTGTGGTGGGAGGCTTCGACCGTGGCTAGTTACCACCCTGCCGCCAAGTGATTTAGCGTTCTGGTACGATGCGGTTTTTTTTATTCAGATACAAGTTAGCCCTTGACTGCAATCTCACTTGGTGGTAAGTGACGGATGCAGTCTAACATGCATGACATTTCGGCTTTGTGGTGCGATGTCTCTGTCACTCGTACATTTGCAACGTTTTGTCGGTGTCAACGACAGAGACAACGCTCTACAAAATCGCTATCTCTTTCTAAAGGTTGATGCACATTATTTTCTGCCGCGTACTGTACCCAGGAGGAGGCTTTTACCGCATAAGGCGGTCCTTACAAGAAAGTCAGAATATAATCACCTACTAAAAACAACTATATGTTAACTATTAAATGTATATATATGTAAAAAAATATATAAGAGATTTCGTGAGTGGGTCCAAGCCAGGTAGCACCTGCAATTGTAAATAACTACATACTTAAATAAATAAATAATTTATAATAATAAGAAAAAATTAAAAGTAATTATATATATAATATAATGTTAATAATAAGATAAAATTAAAAACTAAGTAAAATTAAGTATGTGCATGTAAGGAATAATAAAAGCTTTTTTATTTTTATTTTACTGTACCCATAAGTTGGACAAATCAGCCGGCCGGGTATATTACAAGGGTGATTGGAGAAAAACAACACAAATACCGATTTCACCAGTTTATTTGTCCGATTTGGTTAATGAATGACAATTATTAATGCAATTGTACGGGAGCGGTGTGCAGGCTCGACCGTACCAAAGGGGAGATCTCCCACCGAGCGGTTGGTTGTGCTCGGTAGCGCCAGCTGGGCCGACGGTTGTATCTTGAAACTTCTATATATAGTCCAGATTGCAGAACATTCTGTTAGTGCGAGTACTGTCGGCGGTACATTTGTTCGGGACTATGTCATCGATTGAACAGCGCCATCTAGTTTCTATTGTGGCAACCGCCACAGCAATATTATACATTCAGTCCAATGTTTTCTTATATTATATTTAATGAACCTATTAATTATTATCTGTATATACTAGACAATTCACATGTATTATAATAATTAATTACATAAATATATACTAATATTATAAATACGAAAGTGTGTCTGTTAGGTGATTTATCCTTCAGTCACAACGGATCGACATGATTTTTTGCATGGGTATATTCAAAGACCTGGAGAGTGACATAGGCTACTTTTATCCCGGAAAATCAAAGAGTTCCCACGGAATTTTCAAAAACCTAAATCCACGCGGACATCAGCTTGTAATATATACAATTCATATTGATTATAATAATTATTTACATGACTTCATGAGGTGTGTTGTCAGATTACATTTGTGGCTAAAGTTGGCTTTAACTAAACTACTTTTCTGTATAAACGCAGCTTTGCACGTCTCACATTTATACTTCTCACTAGTGTGAGTCCTCATATGTACGGACAAAGTGTGGTTTAGTGGAAATTTGGCGTGACATATTATGTCACACGAAAAGGGCTCGTCACCAGTGTGTCCTATAATGTACTATCAGACCGCTTTTCTTTACAAATTTAGCTTCACACCGATCGCAAGCGTAAGGCTTGTCGCCAGTGTGAGTCCTGACGTGCGAGGTTAAGGGGACTCAGTTCGGTGCTTTCTCCATACAAACGTAGGAGGGAAAATACAACAATATTCGATATTGTACGCACAAAACTAAGAATTATATTGATTTATCTCGTCGTTATCTAGGTTCAATGATATCTAAAACATTGAAAAAAATATTGATTTAAAAGTTACGAGCCTCAAAAGATTCCTATTTTAACACTAAATTTATGACAACTTTGGGCGTAAATAAATAAGATTAGGGATATGAAAATTGTAAAACAATTTATCATTAGACGTAGTTTATTTATTCATTAGTTGAAATAACTTTACTTTGCAAACATAAATTCAGTAGTTTTTTCTCAAAAATACTTTTCCTAAACCTTTTTCGCGCGTTTGATTTCAGTGATAATCATCGTGCCTCTCAACTTTCTCATACAATGTCAAGTGAAAAGCAAACACGTTACCCACGTGCGCTGCCAATTTCGGTCGAGCGTCCTGCGTCACCTTAAATGACACTTTTGTCTGAACTGTACCTTTTTGTTTTGTAACATCTTCACTGTTTACCCAGATTCGCAATAAAGAAATTTGTATTTGTAAGAACTTAGCGTCACACAGGTGACAGGTGTACGGTTTCGCACCGGTGTGAGTCCTCATGTGAATTTTTAGTAGACTCCAATGTGCATATTTTATTTTTTATTTTATTTTATTCGTTTTTTGCAATCAACAGCGATATATACAATATAATTTTACATAATAACAGACTGAAAATAAGGCCAAATAGGATTACAATTTGATGCGTAGATTTAGCTTTAGGCCAGGAAGTAACGAATGTAACCGTCACTTACCGTTGTGCTGATGCGAGGACTGCTTGATATCCTTTGGGGTACCCCGTGCAGGACTCCATAGCGGCGTTTTTAAGTACTGGTGGCAATGATTGATAAGTTGATGACACAACGTTGCCGAAATTGAAGATTCGCACCGCATCGGATTATGATATCGTAATCATATTTGCGATTTATTTGCGCGTTGCAGCGGTGCACGCGTTGCAGAGAGGTGTCTGACAACTGATTAGTTTTGCTTCTTAACGTAGTTGGCGCTGTATGCACACGTTCGGAAATTGTGACATATACATTCGTTTGAATGTTGTAAAAAATGAGAATTTGGAAAGAATGGCAATTTTAATTATTTGTGCTTGCAGTTTTAGGAAGTATAAAGATAAACGCTTGTTCTACGGAACACAATTTTTTACAGATTACTTAAATAGATATTAATTATAAATTTATAACAGTATGTTTGATAATTTAAACAAGCTTTACAATAATATAATAATATGAAAATATAAAAGTCAATTAACTAGTAATATTTAGTGTTGCACAGGGAACACGAATACGGTTTGACGCCTGTGCGAGTCCTCGTGTGACACATGAGGCTAGGCTTGTGCGTGTACTTCGCGCCGCACAGCGGGCACCAGTAGGGCTCGTCCCCGGCCTGTTTCTGTATATTATGTAAAAGTAAAGCTATTTCTTCTCCGTAAAAGTTAGCAAAGCTGTTGAGCTTCGCCTTGGTAGCTAAGTCGCGCTGGGCCTGCGCTGATGCTGGAAGGGAAAACGTTTTCCTTGAAATACCAGTGTGACAGACGGACCGACATGCATGGCAAGAAAGAAAAATAAACTTTCTCCCTCTTGCTCGGAAATCACTTAATTATTTAAAACTATCTTATGCTCGAGACTTCGTCCGCGTGGACTACACAAATTTCAAACACCTATTTCACCCCTTTAGGGGTTGAATTTTCAAAATCCTTTCTTAGCGGATGCCTACGTCATAATAGCTATCTGCATGCCAAATTTCAGCCCGATCCGTCCAGTAATTTGAGCTGTGTGTTTTTATATCGTCACTCAGCTTTTCCTTTTATATATATAAAAAATCAAAACGTGTTTTCTGTCCGCACGTCAGGAATTTCGAACACGGCAATAAATTACTCGAATGTCAGTTGTTGGATTCTTAAGATATAGTGGTGATAATTATTACGCAAACTTAAAACTAAAGCTACGAGGGTTCCAAACGCGCCCAGGTCAGTGAAAAGCCCAGGACAAACTCAGCCGGGTATTCTTTTTATTATCACCACTTTACAAAATCAAAATACATTGATCAGTTTCGTCGCGGTAACCGTGCGAAGGAGCCGCGTCCGACCGAGTGCTACCGCTTACAATTTTATTTACGCGCGCCGGCCGCGAAGCAACGTAGGTATCTATTTACCTGCCTACGGCCGGCCGGACGGGTTTATACGCAATGAGTAAAGACAGTGACGGGTACGCAAATGCAAATAATACAATTGTGTTACGCGGCGAGAATGATATACAACAGGAAGTAATGTTAGTAGAAGAGCACCAATACAACCAAGAGGAAGAGGTAGATATGACTTTAGAAGTGTGCAGGGAAGAGGATTTAAGAGCTCAGAAGAGAACAAGATCAGATGATGAGGAGAGTGAATGGACTACGGTGGGAAGCAGAGGGAAAAAGACGAAACCCGGAAACGATTCAATTGAAATATATATCTCTAGTTCGGAAATTTTACCCAAACAGTTTGCAATGGCAAAACTTTTTAAAAAGAATAATTTGAGTGACATCGAAAGAGTAAAATATATCAGCCCTTTTAAAATTCGGCTCCATGTGCCTAATGAAATCAGCGCTAAGAAACTAGAAAATTGTAGGGAGTTTATTGATAAAGGCTGGAGAATCTATAGGGCGTTGGAGAAAGATATATCATATGGTATCATAAGAGGAGTGGACTTGGACTTGTCAAGCGAAGAAATCGCCAAAAGTATTGAATGCCCCAATGAAATCGAATTACTATCCATTATGCGCCTCGACCGCCGTAGCGATACAGCGGTAAACGGCTGGACTCCTAGTGAATGCGTTCGGCTATGTTTTAGAGGCAAACAGCTACCCCAATACATATCAGTAGACGGTCTCAAAATTAATATAGAACCATATATTTTCCGGGTCTCTCAGTGCTCAAAATGTTGGCGGCTAGGTCACATTCTTAGAAGGTGTCCCTCATTCAAGGTCATTTGCCCAAAATGCGGTGGAAACCACGACAATTGCACAACTACAACTTATAAGTGTGTTAACTGTAATGGAAACCATATGGCGATGTCAAAGACGTGTCCCAGTTATCTTAAAGAACGAAAACTTAGAGAGATAATGGCCGAACTTAATTGTACCTATAAAAAAGCGTTATCTGTTTACGTGCCATTGAGACCAGAGAGGCCACCCAATATGCCGGACTGCCCTTCCTCACCTATTCTTCCTACGACGTCCTACACATCAGCAAATATAAATAAACCGCCCGCATCATCAGATACATCCACATATGCACATGTTGTAAAGACTACCGCTATTATTCACAAACCAACTAGTTCTCACAGTACAGCTAAAACAACAAAGACTCCACGAAGGCGATTTGAAGATATGGAAGAAATTACTAAGGAAAGTGAAGATTTGTACAATACTAAAGAAAAGGAGAATAATTCTAATCAACAAAATAACAGGATACCATTTTTAGAGCTTTTGAGCAGGCTTAAAAATATTTTATTTTTGAAAGGAATTCCTATACAATTAAAAATTAAGAATATTGCAAAGTGCGTATTTGAGTGGGTGTATTCGGCATTGATGGATTATATATCTGACTGGTCCTTTATTAAGACAATTATTGACTCATTTATTAATAATGGCTAGTAATAATAATAACATAAAACTGAACATTATACAATGGAATGCGCAAAGTGTTAAGCCTAAGTTGTTGTCGTTTCAAAATATTCTCTTGCAGGAAAAAGTTCACATTGCTGCTCTGAGTGAAACCTGGTTAGACTCGAGCACGACATTACAGGTAAAATAATAATAATAATAATAATAATAATGTTCTTTATTTCAGGCAAAATGTACCCATATTATTACAAAAGTCAATAAAATAATAAATAAAATAAAAATAATTAAAATCTACAGTAAAAGTAATAACAAAAATAAGTACAATAATGTATTATTGTATAGTATTTCTATCATTATTTTCGATTCGCACTGCGATGCTGCGTCAACCAATACCGGTAGATGGCGACATCCAAGTGCTCACACATCGCCCGGAGAATCTCATTATTAGAGTGGCGTAGTCGCTCCCAAAAGGAAGCTATTCTGGAGCGAATAATCGCGAAGAAGTCGGGCATTCTTGCTGATGCGAACATGATGGACGCACTACAAAATCGTGGTAGTTTCATCAGGATGCGGTAGGCATCATTGTACTGCACCCTGATGGCACCATACGAGCGTCTTGTGTAGTTAAACCATAGTTGGCAAGTGTACAGGTTTTGACAGAACGCTCTGAAAAGAGTGTTCTTAACTTGTTCATTGCAGCGGAAAAATCTACGCGCGATCATGTTGCATCTTACGGCAAGCGCCCTCCTCTCGCGCTCGATGTCCTTATCGTCACTGAGATTCTCCGTCAAGATGTGGCCAAGATACTTAAACGTCGCCACCCTCCGGATTTCCACACCATTCATATACACTGGAGGGACACTGTCCGGACCCTTTCCACATCTAAATACCATCATTTCCGTTTTGGAAACGTTATATTTAAGTCCATGACTTAAAGCGTATTTTTCACAAATACTTAACAACTTCCGTAGCCCCTTGATAGAGGGACTGAGTAGCACCATATCATCAGCGTAACTTAAATTGTTAATACAAACTCCGCCGACATGACAACCGATTTTGGTGCTTCTCAGTTCCTCTATCAGGCTGTTCACATAAATGTTGAAAAGGTCCGGCGATGTTAACCCGCCCTGGCGTACACCACATTCTAACCTATAGTCGTTAGAAAGTGTGTCGCCCCATTTTACCTTGTTGCTTTGGTTTTCGTACCAATATCTCAAAAGATTTATAACATTAGATGGCACTTTATGCTTGTTGAGTTTCGACCATAGCAAATTATAATTTACCAGGTCAAAAGCTCGGCTTAGGTCCAAAAAACAGGCATATATACTAGTGTCTCTGTTAGTATAATATTTGACAGTGTTTTTCAAGCTGAAAATAGCAGAATCGGTTGAGACATTGGCACGAAAACCAAATTGCGCATCGTCGATACTAACATTTTTCATAAGAATCGGATGTAAAAGTCTTTCGAATATTTTACCAATTATAGTACCCAGTGATATGGGTCTATAATTGCTCAATTTAGACAAGTCTCCGGTTTTGTTTTTGGGGATTGGAACCACCACGGTCTTCATTAGATTCTTAGGTAAGTAATTAAATTTAATACATAAATTGAAAAGCGTACACAAAACTTGGCTAATATCTTCGCTAGCGTTGAGCATATGCTCGACACTCAATCCATCGTGACCCGGAGACTTCCCACGTGTCATTTTTCTTATCACGTCAACAATATCTTTAGGTGAGAATTGTAGGGTCTCAGTCTGCGTGTCCGACGGGGAAGTGTCGTACGTATTATGCTCAGCTCCTTCAACGTTAAGTGGTTTCACCTTAAAATGACTGGCAAATAATTCGGAAATTTCCCTCTGTTCAATTATATTTTCAACACTATGTGGCAACCGGGGTTTATTTTGCAACCTCTTTGTTGCTTGCCAAAATTTTGGAAAATTTTTATCTACTCTATGTGCAGCTAAAATGTTCATTCTAATCTGATCTTGGTTGTTCTGACACCATTTAAGTTGACTTTTGAATTTTCTACGACTATTTACCATATCATTGTAGACTGGACCGGCTGTCGGCCTGCCACTCTCCAACCAACTTAAGTAATATAGTCGAGCTATTTTATGACTTTGGCTCACGTGGTAGTTCCAACCCACCACTTGTTTCCGTTTCCTATTACCATCGCAGTGCGAATCGAAACTTAAAATAGCAGCTCTTCTTAAAATACTTACAATTTCATCATAATAACTATCTATTAAAAATAAGTGTTCAGTGCAAGTAAAATTATCACAGTTTAAACATTGACTAGAATAAGTAACATTTTTTAGATTATCACAGCAATATTTATTGTACATACTAATCTGATGAGGATTTCGTTGACCCCATTTAACTTTATTTACTAAGCTTCTATTTTCACTAATAATTTTACTTACAACTACGTCAAAATTACATGTAATTATCAGTGGAAGGTGGTCCGACCACCCCACGTCATAATCTACGGTTACAGCGGTGACCGTTCTCCGCGCGGCACTTGTCCCTATGCAATGGTCGAGCCACCGCGTCACGCCACTGGCATCACTAACATATGTATACGTGGACGAGTTCTTTCCTAAAAACTCATAATCCACACACTCTAAGGAGTGCTCCGCACAAAACAAAGTAAGCTCGTCACCAAACCTGGAGATGCAATGGTAAAAGATTACAATATCTTCCGTAAAGATAGGGCGGACTCGTATGGAGGTGTCGCACTATTTGTGCATAGATCTATCAAAGCTGACCTGCTGCAAATATCAGATATAAGTTCAGGCATAGAAATGATAGGAATTAAAGTTCATAACTGCGACGATATCTATCATATTATCTCTTTATACTGTCCTCCATCGGCACGTACACATCAAAAAGAGTGGGATATTTTATTTTCAAGATTTAGAAAGAAAACATTAATATTAGGCGACTTCAATGGTCACCATACAAATTGGTCTAATAAAATCGACTCAAGAGGGGTTCAAATATTTGATGCCCTCGAAGACCATTTATTTTGCACTTTAAATGACGGTACTCCGACGCGTGTACATCTGGTGAGTGGTCAATGTAGGCAGTCAGCTCCAGATATTTCATTAATATCTTCAGATATTGTTTTGAACTTCAATTGGACGGTTTTAAACGAATCTCTGGGCAGTGATCACCTAATGATTAAAATTTCAACTGAATTTAATGACCGTCCTAATAATTTTCCCCAACGTAATTACAAAAAGGCTAATTGGCAAAACTATAAAAGCTGCCTAAAATCAATGTTTGAAAAATTTGAATTTAAGGAAGACTTACAGACTTCGTACGATAATTTTATTAATTACTTAAATATAGCTGCAGATCTTCATATTCCACATATAAAAATAAGTCTGAACCCTTCTAAAAAATTTCGCCCTAAGCCCTACTGGAACCCGGACCTTTCTAAATGTGTTGCAGAACGTCGACTGGCCCTGTCAACTTTTCGACGTAATCCCACCCCCCAAAATTATGATATTTTACAAGAGAAAATTCAAAAATCACAGAGAAGGATACGCACCGACCGTAATAAATCGTGGCAAACGTTTTGCAATTCTTTAGATGGAGCTTCCAATCAAAACGAGCTTTGGTATAAAATGAGATGGTTCAAGGGCCGTCACAATCCTAGCAGTAATATTCCAAAGGATGAATGTGTCAAACTTCTAGAAAAGCTCACACCTGATTATGTTTCTCCGGATAAACCAGTTTTCTCAACAAGCAACGTATCTCTAGATACAAAAATATCACTGCAAGAATTGCTTAGTTGTATTAAAAATAAAGATACTTCCCCTGGTGCCGACAACATATCATATTCCATGATTAAGAACTTACCTAAAAATGCCAAAAATATCTTATTACAACTATACAATATTTTTTTTATGAATGGATTTGTTCCTAAACAATGGAGGGATATAATTATTATTCCTATCCCAAAACACAGCAGAGGTCCTAACTTCCCTTTATCTCTCAGACCCATTTCAATGATATCGTGCATCTGTAAAATTTTTCATGGCATACTAATCAATAGATTAGAGTGGCACATAGAAAAGAATAAGATTCTATTACCAGTTACCACCGGTTTTCGTAAAAGTCGATCTTCGTTGGAAAATTTATCCACATTAGTCTCAAGAATACAAATAGCTTTATCTAAACAACAAGCCACAATAGCTTGTTTCGTAGACCTAGAAGATGCCTACAACAATATAGATATTTCAGTGCTACTTAAGTCTATGGACTTATTAGGAATCAGTGGCAGATTATGCAGCTACTTGTGGAATTTTTTAAATGAGAGGAATCTTAAAATTAATGTTGAGAATTCATATATTTGCCGGAAAACTGGGAAGGGGTTGGCTCAAGGAGATCCGCTCTCACCTCTGCTTTTCAATATTGCGACATTAGATCTGTGTAAATGTATAAATACTGATAAGGTTTCAATTTCTCAATACGCTGACGATTTTGTAATCTATTTGATGTGCAAAAATACCCAAAGAGGGTCACAGGTCTTACAATTAGAATTAAATAAATTTGTTCATACTGCGATGCAATTAGGATTACAGGTATCAGCAGTCAAAAGTAAAATATGTATTTTTAGAAGGGGCTATAAAGATGCAACGGTAAATTTAACTGTCAATGATTCTACTCTGCAGATGGCCAATTGCGTAAAACACTTAGGTCTATGGTTAGATTATTCTCTAAGGTGGAAAAAACACATTAATGAATTAAAAGAAAGATGCTCAAAGTTTTTTAATGTTTTTAAAGTATTGGTAGGGCCGGGGTGGGGCATTCACCCAACCCATTTAAGAAAATTGTACATTGCTATAGTACGAAGCCGATTAGATTATGCTAGCTTCCTATTTGCAAACAGCTGTAATACACACTTAAGTAAGTTGGATAAAATTCAGAACCAATACATGCGGATTGTTGGTAGTTTTATCAGAAGCACGCCGATTCATGTAATGGAATCGGAGCTATATCTCCAACCCTTATGTACAAGAAGATACTACCTGGCCGGGAAGTTTTGGTTTAAGTCGGTATCAATCTCGGAAAGTGAGCTAGCGAATACACTTAGTGTTCTCAGTGCCCTTTGTCAAGATAGATATTGGAGATGCAAAAATAAACCTTTATTAGCTTTAGTTCACGACGAGTTCAAACACACCGCATTTCATAAGAGTAATAATTTGGACTGTTTTTCCCTAGATACTTGGATCAGCAATGTGGATTTAACAAATGTAGTTAACACGGAGATTGAGACGATCAAGAACGCTAAAAGGCAATACAATCAGAATGTGTTAAAAAATCTTTGTATGCATTACATTGCCGATAAATATGAAAATTTCTACAGGATTTACACGGATGGTTGCAAAGGAGAGGATGGTTCTGGTATGGCTTTCTTAGACACTCAATCGGGAACATCGGTCGGATTACGAGTTAATTCGAATATGTCTATCATGCACATTGAGTTGGTGGCTATAGCGGAAGCTGTGGCATATATTGACTCCCTTGCTCCTGGCAATTATGTGATTCTTACGGACTCAAAGAGTGCCCTTCAGCATATGTTGAAATGTACTACAACTGTTTTTCGCGGTGTACCACTAGCATATGATATCATAAAATCAATCCTTAAGATCTTATCTAATAAAAAGTATCTATGTCTACAATGGATCCCATCTCACATAGGCTTGCCAGGTAACGAGGAAGTCGACCACCTAGCCAAAGAAGCATCGTATTCTGACTGGTCATTTGATGGGCTACCCTATTTCAGTGATCTAATTTTTTTAGTAAAAGAAAGATGTTTTGATATGTGGAAGGAACATTTTGACCAGAGATCTCTCATCAAAGGCATATGGTATAAGACTATACAGCCATCCCTCCCTCGGCAACCGTGGTTTATTGGTGCTAAGTTAAGTAGATTCGAAATTGTAGTAGCTTTAAGACTACGTTCCGGTCACATTCCACTGAACGGATTTGCATACCTTATTGGAAAATCAAACTCGCCAAAATGCACAGAATGCGATATAATCGAGGATGTGTATCACGTCTTAGTGGAGTGTGTCCGGAACGAAATAGAAAGGCATAATTTTATAAATAGGTTTAATATTGACTTGAGAGATGTGGGTACTTGTAACAGTGTTTTGGCCCTCCCTTTGTCTAAGGAGGCCAGAGCACTGTGCAAGCTGTATAAAACGTACTCAAATTTTAGAAGTTAGAACATAATGAAATGTTTGCTCCTATGAGGGTGACATGTTTAGGTTGTAAACAAACCCTCTACAAAAATCTAGAAAAAAAAAAAAAAAAAAAAAAATACATTGATTGCAGCCAAGCGCTGGTCTATAAAATAAAAAAAATGGAGCAAGTGTGGAAAAAAAACCATTTAGATGGGCGATGTTCACAAGAATTTTTTCTTCACCTGTGTGAGTCCAGGCATGTTTAGTTAAATAAGCCTTCCGTGAGAATGTCTTCTGGCAAAGCGTACAGGGGAAGGGCCCCTCTCCAGTGTGCGTCCTCTTGTGGCGCGCTAGGGCGCTGGGCCCTGCGCACGTGCTCTGACACACGCCGCGCACGTGCGCCGCGCGCCGTGAGCACGACGCGGGTTGCCGGCCGCGGACGACGACGTGTACTTGAAACAAAGAAACACGTTTATTTCATAACTAGCTGACCCGCCCCGGCTTCGTTCGGGTGGAATTTAGAAAATCGGCGTGGTGGTAGAATTTGAAAAAGCGGCCAAGTGAGAGTCAGGCTCGCGCAACGAGGGTTCCGTACTACAGTCGTATTTTTTCGACATTTTGCACGATAATTCAAAAACTATGCATAAAAATAAAGTGTTTTAGAATGTACAGGTGAAGACCTTTCATATGATACCCCACTTGATATAGTCACTCACTTCGAAAGTTGAAAATACTAATTATTAGTTCATGATCACAATTTAATATTTTATTGTGTGATCTAACCCTAAATTCACGGTTTTCAGATTTTTCCCCAAATGTCAGCTATAAGATCTACCTACCTACCAAATTTCATGATTCTCGGTCAACGGGAAATACCCTGTAGGTTTCTTGACAGACAGACAGACAGACAACAAAGTGATCCTATAAGAGTTCCGTTTTTCCTTTTGAGGTACGGAACCCTAAAAATTTGAGTCAAATACCCAATTAGAATTAAGTATGTAATAAAATGGAACATACTTGAAATGGGTTGATTTCCAAATGCCTGTGACCAGTAGCAAAGCTTTCTCCCCCCATTATCAGTAATATTTTCTCCTCCAACTCGTTCAACTCTACCGCCTCTCGTGCCAGTGGTGCGCGAACTCCCGCAGCTTGCCGAAGTTTCCCGCCGAGGCAACGAGGTCCTGGTAGTAAACTGGACCCTCCTCAGCAGGTGGTGAGGGTGAAATTCCTTACGGTGGCGCGCGGATCCTAAGTTTTTATTTTTTCAAAGCTTCCGCCAGTAGTTTGAACCCCTCGCCGATGGCCTGCAATGCCTGAGACGTGGCCACGTCCCGCTCGTGCGCACGGTCGACCATCGCTTCCAACAGCAGCGAACTGCGGCGCGCCACCTCCATCCGCTGTTCCTCAATCGCCAGAAATCTCTCTGTCATTCTGGAGAATGGAGACCTCCGCTGAGTTGGAGGTGCCACTGTTTTGCGTCTTTGGCGGCCGCGACGGTTGGATGGCGCTAGAATAAAAATAACTTCATAGGGCCGGTTGTTTCAACAAACTTTGACGGACACGTAACCTTTAAATATGGCGCTAACGAACGTAAGTAAAGAAAAAGGGTTGATTCAGCATCTATTAGCGCTAACGTTCGTTAAAAAGTTACGTTTACGTTAACCGGTGCTGGCGCCATTGGTGATCGTCAAATCAGTTCGTAACTTCATACTTCTAACAAACGGAATATTTTATTTACAAATTATAATGGAATCAATTTAATTCAAAGCTTTTAATGGTAGTTTTTTTGAAGATGAAAGAGAATTTGTAAGAAAGAAAAAGTGTTTAAAATTCGAAGTAGCAATATATACCTATGCAATAGCAATATAGCAATGCAGTAGCAATATATAACTATGTATATAATTTAATATACTTAAAATGAAATAAAAAAAGGATACGGAGAAGTAAGTTAATTTTTAGAGTTAGTTTCGCAACCAAAATAACAATGACGAACAGTTTTTTGTACAATGGAGCAACGCACTTAAATTAACAGATGTTAAAGTTCGTCTACGTCTGTTAAATTTTAACGAACGTATCTTACGAAGACCAATGGTTTGAAACAACCGGCCCTTAGACTTTGACCCGTATTCACAATCATTCCTATGAGGTCTCACAGTGCCCTCGAACGCACAGTGTTGGTTCCACCAATCAGATTACTCAATAATGCAGTGTCACGTGAATTTTCAGTAATCTGATTGGTGGAACCTACGCTATAATGATAATAAATAAATAATTTTTATTTCAGGCAATGAAAATACAACCCATAACAATATACACAGTATGAAGCGGATTAAATTAATATTAGAATTGAATAGAATAGAATATAAATGTAAAAAAATGGAGCTAACAATTTAAAAAACTAATCTAAGTAAAGGTGTTATTGTCGCACCGATGCAGGTTGGACCAATGTTTTGTAAAAGGATTACTAAGATCCTCTACAACAGCACACAAGATAGCGTTTGTACTGTGTGTCAGTCTTTTCCAGAAGGATGCCGTCCTCGCTCGGAGTATGGCGAAGAAGTCAGGGACTCTTGCAGCAGCAAACATAGCTTTAGCACTGCAGAAACGCGGGCGCTTCATTAGGATGCGGAAGGCGTTGTTATATTGTACCCTAAGGGCCGGTTGTTTCAAACCATTGGTCTTCGTAAGATCCGTTCGTTAAAATTTAACGGACGTAGACGAACTTTAACATCTGTTAATTTAAGTGCGTTGCTTCATTGTACAAAAAACTGTTCGTCATTGTTATTTTGGTTGCGAAACTAACCCTAAAAATTAACTTACTTCTCCGTATCCTTTTTTTATTTCATTTTAAGTATATATTTTATATACATAGTTATTAATATTGCTACTGTAAGGGTGGTAAATTGGGCGGAATAGAAATATACCCGGATACGGAATAATCTACCACCTTACAAAGATTAGAGGAAAAAAAAAATTTACTTTACTTGATCTATCTACCTAGTAAAGAATAGAAGCTAGCCGTCGACTCCCTTGTAATGTATATGAGGTGTTATAAATGAAATTTGCTAGATGTTAGGCAAAATTGTTTTTAATGTAACTTTTACCGGGGTCGCTTAATACATAGTGATGGCTAATAATGCTTAGTTATTCTAGCTTAATGCCAAGACTTAATTTAGATACATTAGAATGCCTTAGGTAGATAGTACATAAAATCTATGTTTTAAATTTAAGATGCCATTGGCATGGAATAGACAATGACACAGTAAAATTCATAAAATTGTTTCAAAATAAAAGCTCAGTAGTAAAGACAGGGTTCTTACTGTACACATACACTAAGAAGGTTCACTAAACTGTTCCAGGATACAAACATTTGCTTACTTGTAGGTGCGAAGACTGCAAGGTAGCTGGACGGCATCGGCCAAGATCCAAAACTCAATTTATTTGATTCTTCACAACCGAAATGTTTCATTACAAAGATTTTCACCAAGTCTTATCCATAGAAATTAAGTTGCCCACGTGAATGTGCAAAAGAAATAAATACGGAAAACTAAAACCGAAAACTAAAAACGGAAACGCAAACGGAAACGCAAACGGAAACCCTGTAACAAAGAAAAACAAGATTATAATTTGTGCTGTGTGAAAATTTCGACACGTGGAATTTTCCCGATCAAACACAACTCACCTATTGAACTCCTGGCCACCAATGGTTTTCAGGAGTCCACCCACAACCCATTATCCTCATTTATTTGGGAAGGTAAAATAACTGGAACTGAAAGGGAAAATCATGAAATTAGGATTTTCTCTAACCAAACCGCCATTTTGTCGAATCCACATTACTTGATTTTTCACTCACCATAATTGATGAAACATTGAAATACGTTAGGATGACTAAATTTATAACTATTGTATTTTCCCAGGCGAAGCCATGGGCGAAAAGGAGTGAGATTTTCCTGGAACGAAAAAATTCGTCTTCACATGTTGACTCCAGAAAAATTCTAAATCTCACCAATCGGTGTTGCCAGACGCAACCCGAGTGTGGCCGCTCTCATTTAGTTTGATCATGAAGCCAATTCATTTTTGAATATTTGCGGAACCTAAGGATATATTATAAGAACCGTTTTGTTAATGACTTAACAATAAACAAATGATATTATGGTTTTATTTAATTATTTTGTTTTATTTTTACGACAATTGACAACGAAGCAAACGCCATCTATTGTGGCTCGAATGAACTCTGAACATCGACCCATGCGTAGTTCTGCACCTTGATGCTAGGTGGCACCAACATACTTTGAACAAAATTGATTTTTATTAAAAGCGAAACGCTAATTAGTAGTTCAAAATTTACAACGTCACAATACTTCCCCTCCTACGAAAAGGTTCAACAGGTTGAACCACGCTGCCCTCAGCGTCATCCAACAACTACTAACAATTTGCCTGAAACAAACAAACAAAAAAAACACAGAAGTTACGCGTGAACGCACATCTACTACTAACAAGGAAAATTGTCTAACAAAATAAATATACTGAAAACAGTGTAAGGTTTTATACATTATACTTAACTACACAACCCTAACTTCTAAAAAGAATATATACAAAAAAACTTCATGGTGTCTAAGACACTTGAGTGGAAACATCTTGGCATCATTCTTCAGCTGACTGATAGAATGCGTCTAGGCCTACGGTGGTTCACTCTTTTAAACTACCATCTTAATATTTGTTACTCAACAAATACGGAAAACTGGTTGTGAACGGGTCCATCTGATATGGCAACCGTTCTCTATCCCATTCGGAAAAATAAAACCGAATCAAAATCGGAATATGAGAAAAAAAAAACGAAATAACTCTCCTAGAAAATAGATCTCGGAACAGAATCGGAAAAATAACAGAAATGATCCATTATCTAGAAGGAAAACGAAAACAAAACACAAAACCCCCCCTTTTCGTTATCCCCAAAGTACGATATTTGCATTTTTACTTTCTCATCCGGTTGGTCTACCACAAGCATTCCAATCATCACATATTCATCCCTACATACATCCACTACATTCCTCCTCAACTGAACCATGGTAATGTAACTGTTAACTCAGAACATCACTACACTCATACAAATTCCTAATTGAATATTGATAACTTAAATATTCAAACAGTTTAGACCAAACTAAGTAATGGCAAATATCTACTTCTTAATATCCTTAATATGCCAAGTGCCTATTGGGTGGTTGTCAGCTACTCTAACTAGTTCGTAAACCAAAGGTGACAAAACCTTGACAACCCTGCACTTTTCATACTTAGGTGCCAGCTTAGCTGCGAAAAAATTTGTAGCGTCGCTTTGTGGATAGGTCTTTTTCCACACTATGTCCCCAACAGAATAGCTTGCAGACCTACGCCTTAAGTTGTAATGCGTTGCATACTCTGCATGAGCCTGAAACAAATTTCTCCTAACCTGACCAAATATGTCCTCCAAAGATCCAAACTTTCCTGCGTATTCCTCCCTTGGAATTCCGGCCTCGTACTCCTTATCCGTGTCCTTATAGAAGGAACCATTTAAGACCGGTTCTCTAGCGTGGACAAGGAAGAACGGGGAGAATCCAGTGGATTCATTAACCGCACTGTTTATGGCGAACTGGACCTTGTACAGGTTTTCGTCCCAGGACCTGTGGTTATCTTTCACAAAAGCGGCTACAGCAGTCATAACAACCTTATTGTACCTCTCAACAAGGTTAACTTGCGGAGTGTACAGTGGTGTGTAGTGTAATTTCGGAATATTATAACGCTTAATGAGATTACGGAATTCAGATCCTGTAAATTGGGACCCATTGTCCACAATCACAGTCTCTGGAACACTATGGTTCAAAAATACAAAATTCTCTAGCGCTTTAACAACAGCGGCACCTGTGGCACGCCGTAACGGAAACAACATTGTATATTTCGAAAAACAACACGTCACCACAAAAAGAAATGTAAATCCTGATTTAGACCTAGGCAAAGGTCCGACTAAATCAGCCGAAATGACCTGAAAAGGTCTCTCGCAGACTTTAGGCTTCCCTAGCAGACCTGGAGTGGCTGATGTCGTGTGTTTATACGCAGAGCAAGTATCACAATTCTTAACGTACTCAACCACGTCCTTATACATACCACGCCAAAAATATCTGAGGGATAATCTGCGATGAGTTTTGAACACACCAAAATGACCTGCAGTTGCATCTGCATGGTTTTGTTGCATAATTCTAAGGATGTCGTTCTTGTGGACTACCTCTTTCCAGTCGAACTCACTGAGAAGCTGGTATTTACATTTACTGTAACGATATAGTTTATCGTTCAAAATACTAAAATTCGGAAAATTTGCTGGATTGATTTTACAGCCATTAAATGTTTTGTCATACCAGTCATCTACCAAAACTTGTTGACTAGAGTTATCATTACGATCACCAACTACATCTACGTGTATGAGTCTCGACAAGGTATCCGGAACTACATTATCACAACCCTTCCTATGTTCGATAACAAAATTATACTGTGATAATCTACAACCCCATCTGGCGAGACGTCCTGAGGGATTTTCTAAATTTAAGAACCACTTTAGGGATGCATGGTCTGTGATAATTGTGACTGGCTTGGAACCAAAATAAGCCTGAAATTTCTCCACTGCAAAAATCACAGCTAGAGCCTCGCGTTCCGTCGCGCTGTAATTCCTTTCGTTTTTATTTAGGCTCCTACTGACATACGCAATGGGATGATCGCAACCATCGGTTTCTTGCGTTAGCATACCGCCAACACCATATGCAGAAGCATCACAATGTATTTTGAATGGTTTTTCAAAATTCGGTACCGCAAGAACAGGTGCGGTTACCAACGCATTCTTCAATGTATTAAATGCTACCTCTGCCTGTTCGCTCCACTCAAATTTAGGTGCGTTCTTTCCTTTACTCGTTAGTCTATTGAGTGGTGCAGCGATGGTTGAAAAATTCCTAATAAAGCGCCTGTACCAAGAACAAGTGCCTAGGAAAATCTTTACCTCCTGTGCAGTTTTTGGGGTCGGAAAGTTCAAAACTGCGGCAACTTTTCCAGGATCTGTGCGTAAACCAAATTCGTCCACTATATACCCTAAATATTTCAAAGAGTTTCTAAAAAAATTACATTTATCAAAATTTATGGATAGTTGAGCCATTTTTAGTTTATCCAGAACTCTGTTTAATAAAATTAAATGGGTTTCAAAATCAGCAGAACAAATAACAATATCATCTATATAACAAAATACTATTCCATTTTCAATATCACTACAAAAATTTTGATTAAATAACTGGTCCATTAACCTCTGCTGTCGTGCTGGTGCACCGCATAGGCCAAACGGCATGACTTTAAATTTGAATAACCCTCTACCAGGAACTGTAAAACTGGTTTTTTCCTGAGAGTCGTTAGCTAATGGAATTTGCCAGAAACTTGAACTTAAATCAATCGATGATAAAAACCTTGCCTCTTTCAAGCTATCTAGAATTTGTGGAATGTACGGTATTGAGTATGAATCCCCCTTTGTCACTGAATTTAATTTCCTGCAATCTAGGCAAAATCTCCAGTCTCCATTTGCCTTTTTCACTAAAATTGCTGGGTTATTCCAAGGGCTTTCACTCGGAGTAACTACGTCCATTTCCAGCATCCTATTTAACTCTTTACTTAAAGCTTCCTTCTTTTCGGGAGAAAGTGGATATTGTTTTATTTTTATTGGCAAGGCATCACCGGTGTCAATAACATGTTCAATTAATTTTGTTCTACCCAATCCAATCTTCGTTGAAGAAATATCTAAAAATTTATTTACTACAGATTGGGCTAATTCTTTCTGTTGAGATGATAAGTTTTCAAAAGAAGTGATGGTATGAATTTGTTCATTATCAATCGCACAAATATTGTAAAATTGAGAAGGTGCCTTAATTAATTCTAAATTATCAAAAATGCCAGGGGCTAACTGAAATGTTTTCCAAAAGTCACAGCCAAAAATAACATCCGCTATTATAGAGGGTACTACAAAAAATTTTATTATGTGAGTTACGGAATTATAAGTAATCGGAATAAACATATAACCCATGCAATCAAGTTTGTCTCCATTTGCCACTGAAAATGTGGTATCAATACTGCTATGCAATTTATAACCGAATCTCAAAAAAACCTTGTGCGCCTGGTTACCCAAAATTGACGCGCAAGCACCGGAATCTAGTAAACCTGTAATCTCAAAACCGTCAACAAAAACCTTTAAATGTGGCCTAAAGTCTCGTTTATCCACTGAATACAGAACTGTGTCAGGTAAAAGGGATGTTTTGTTGTTAATGACCAAGTTCTTTACTTGTGTCTCTGCACAGTTCTTACTAATTAGTTTTTTGAATTTTTGTCCGGAGCGGGTTTACTAATCGCCTTTTTACTACAACTTGGACATGTCTTTACTGTAAAGTTCTGACGTCCACACGAAAAACATCTAATAAATTTCGGAACTGTCCTGCAAAATTTAAAGGAATGGTTACCCTTGCCGCACTTGTAACATAGTTGTTTATTTGTTTTCGTAAAATCAGTGCCTTTACTTGTATCAACCTTAGGTGCAGGTGTGACTGAAAGTGTGTTTATCTGTTTTGTCACTTGTTTGTAAGCAAACTCTGAACTTAAAGTTGCCTTACTGTTAGTAGGCTCAGAAAATAAGGCGGAACGCTGCCTCGCAGCCTCTAGTTTGCGACACTTTTCCTTCAACATTGCGACAGACTTAATGTCAACAAGAGCTAATTGTTCTGAGTAAAAAGGGCGAATATTATGTAATAAAATTTGTAACTTTTGTTCTTCGGAAAGTGGTGTTGACAACCTTGAAAACATGCCAAACATTACAGCGAAATAGATAGACACAGGTTCTTCAGAGCCTTGTGTTCTTGCTCGAATTTCACCTAGCAACCTGTAGTCATAATCTACTGCATCAAATTCCTCTAAAAATAAAGTTCTCAATTCTGACCAAGACGAAACTTGACATTTGTTGCCTCTGTACCATAACAATGCTCGGCCTGTAAAAAGATGAAATGCAGAAACAAATAATTTTCCATCTGAAACGCCATAAGATCTTTTATATTCCTCAACGCGTTCGATGAAACTGCGCGGATCACCCTGTCCGTTGAAATGTAACTTCCACTTGGCAACATTTTTATCACCAGTGCAGTCAACGGCGGTACTCTCGGAATCCAGTGATTCGTCGTGAGACGACTCATTGTCAGCATCTAATCTGGAAATCAAACTCTGCAACTTTGTATGTAATTCACTCTTCCTACTTATTAAGCTGAGTTCGGAACACTGTATTCTCAAAATTCTAAAGTACAAATGTGAAGCTAAAGCTTTAGACCTACAGAGGGCATGTCTATCTTTAGTGTCAGAACACTTTTTTAATAAATCTTCTAAGTCTTGAAGTTTTTTAGTAATAACCCCTAACTCACTTTCAGAAGAGAAATCTGTCTCTAAAATTGATTCAGAAGGAATTTCCTGAATTAATTGTTTTAACTGTTTCTTTAAACCTAGCACTGTAGGTGCTGGAGTTTCGGAACGAATGGATACCTCATAACACAATTCGTCCTTCAAAAGTGAATGAAACTGGGCAAAAGTCTGTTCCATTGTGTTAAGACAAAACACATTTAACAAAATATCGAGCTTGTGTAACTGTCTATGTTTAGCCTTATACAAATTGGTTAAACACAAACACAAAAGAAGTTATTTAAACTATTAAATATACACAAGCAAAATACACAACAAAAACAATATTCTTAAGTCTATCCTAACTATTTTATCAATTATGTTCCTATTCCAAAATATTGTTAATAATACAAGCACATATTATTACTATAGTAAACAAAATATAACAAAATAAAACTTCCCAAAATTGAATAAATGATTGTAAGGTGCAGTATCACCTTTATGAGTACACAGTGTGTTACAACCTTTACAATTACAAAAGTAAACAGGCAGCAAAGTTGCAATGAACTCTGACTAGCATATTATCTTTCAAAAAAAAACAAAGAGATTGTGCAATGGTTTGATGGCTGTTACTTTACACTTTTAACACATAACCTAAAATACAACAAAATCTGTTTCTAAATGTCACTTTAAACTACCAGCATTCAATTAAACTTAACATGTTTTGTGTGTGAAGTAGCTTTTATCATAACCTTAACACAGCTCTAAACAAAATTTCAACAAAATAATGAAGTATCAAGTCACTGAAAAAAAAAATTGTTCATAACTTCATACTTGAACTTAATGTAATCTCTGAATATAGTTTATATATTTAGTTTCACAAGTTGTAACTCTTAGTATTTATAAATGTATGTGTGTAACTAGTTAACAGCACATAGCGTTTCAAAACTTTAATTATACTAAGTTACCGGAACTTTCAAACATAAGATGTACTTACTATTGAAAGCAATACCCAACAACAACTCAGTTAAGCAATGTTTATTACTAAACTGAAGGCAAACATTCACTTATACACCTCCAAGGTAAGTCAAATAACATAATTGAACGGCATAAGCACCATTTATAATGTGTTAATTAAATAAGAAAAAAAAACCAATGTTGGACTATACTCAGAAAATTACTTAAACTATCAAACAAAATTTCTAACTATTAGTTATTATTTAGTTAGTTAACCATAAAAACAGCTTAGTGCTCTTTGCAATGTGTCACTACTTAGAAAATTGTACAATCAGCGGAGTACATTTCATAAAATTTGCAAAATTTCTCAAAATATACAGAAATAACTATATAAAAAAACGTTCGGGCGCCATTTGTAAGGGTGGTAAATTGGGCGGAATAGAAATATACCCGGATACGGAATAATCTACCACCTTACAAAGATTAGAGGAAAAAAAAAATTTACTTTACTTGATCTATCTACCTAGTAAAGAATAGAAGCTAGCCGTCGACTCCCTTGTAATGTATATGAGGTGTTATAAATGAAATTTGCTAGATGTTAGGCAAAATTGTTTTTAATGTAACTTTTACCGGGGTCGCTTAATACATAGTGATGGCTAATAATGCTTAGTTATTCTAGCTTAATGCCAAGACTTAATTTAGATACATTAGAATGCCTTAGGTAGATAGTACATAAAATCTATGTTTTAAATTTAAGATGCCATTGGCATGGAATAGACAATGACACAGTAAAATTCATAAAATTGTTTCAAAATAAAAGCTCAGTAGTAAAGACAGGGTTCTTACTGTACACATACACTAAGAAGGTTCACTAAACTGTTCCAGGATACAAACATTTGCTTACTTGTAGGTGCGAAGACTGCAAGGTAGCTGGACGGCATCGGCCAAGATCCAAAACTCAATTTATTTGATTCTTCACAACCGAAATGTTTCATTACAAAGATTTTCACCAAGTCTTATCCATAGAAATTAAGTTGCCCACGTGAATGTGCAAAAGAAATAAATACGGAAAACTAAAACCGAAAACTAAAAACGGAAACGCAAACGGAAACGCAAACGGAAACCCTGTAACAAAGAAAAACAAGATTATAATTTGTGCTGTGTGAAAATTTCGACACGTGGAATTTTCCCGATCAAACACAACTCACCTATTGAACTCCTGGCCACCAATGGTTTTCAGGAGTCCACCCACAACCCATTATCCTCATTTATTTGGGAAGGTAAAATAACTGGAACTGAAAGGGAAAATCATGAAATTAGGATTTTCTCTAACCAAACCGCCATTTTGTCGAATCCACATTACTTGATTTTTCACTCACCATAATTGATGAAACATTGAAATACGTTAGGATGACTAAATTTATAACTATTGTATTTTCCCAGGCGAAGCCATGGGCGAAAAGGAGTGAGATTTTCCTGGAACGAAAAAATTCGTCTTCACATGTTGACTCCAGAAAAATTCTAAATCTCACCAATCGGTGTTGCCAGACGCAACCCGAGTGTGGCCGCTCTCATTTAGTTTGATCATGAAGCCAATTCATTTTTGAATATTTGCGGAACCTAAGGATATATTATAAGAACCGTTTTGTTAATGACTTAACAATAAACAAATGATATTATGGTTTTATTTAATTATTTTGTTTTATTTTTACGACAATTGACAACGAAGCAAACGCCATCTATTGTGGCTCGAATGAACTCTGAACATCGACCCATGCGTAGTTCTGCACCTTGATGCTAGGTGGCACCAACATACTTTGAACAAAATTGATTTTTATTAAAAGCGAAACGCTAATTAGTAGTTCAAAATTTACAACGTCACACTACTTCGCATTTTAAACACTTTTTCTTTCTTACAAATTCTCTTTCATCTTCAAAAAAACTACCATTAAAAGCTTTGAATTAAATTGATTCCATTATAATTTGTAAATAAAATATTCCGTTTGTAAGAAGTATGAAGTTACGAACTGATTTGACGATCACTAATGGCGCCAGCACCGGTTAACGTAAACGTAACTTTTTAACGAACGTTAGCGCTAATAGATGCTGAATCAACGCTTTTTCTTTACTTACGTTCGTTAGCGCCATATTTAAAGGTTACGGTGTCCGTCAAAGTTTGTTGAAACAACCGGCCCTAAGTGCATTATAGCTGCACTTGGTAAACTTTGTCCACAGCTGACATGTGTAGAAGCATTGACAAAAAGCTTTAAATAACGTCACCTTCACATCATCAGAGCAACGAGCGAATCTGCGCGCTATCATGTTAGCCCGTACCGAAAGAGCCCTGCGCTCCCTCTCCATATCTCCGTCACTATGCTATCTGTGCGTTCGAGCGCAATGCGAGGCCTCATAGTAATGATTGTGAATACGGGTGTAAGAACGGCCTTTTGACAGCTCACACCCATGAAGTTTCGTATTGTTTAACTTAAAGTTTCATACAACTAATATTGTACTTCAAGGACGGGTACCGCCCCCCCTAGTGATATGCCTCACAAAACTATCACTACGTTTTTTTTTTTATAAGAATATTAGCCATGTTAAATGACTAATATTCCCCTTTCCTCTCCAACTAAGCGTCAGGCTCGTGCTAGGAGTAGGTACGACAATAGTGCAACGGGCGGGGTTTGAACCGTCTACCTTTCGGTTTTCAGTCCACTCCTATACCGGTTGAGCTATTGTGGCTAATTCCGCTGTACACAATCTCTAAACTAAACTAAAATGTCACGTCTAAATCGATTGCTATCCCTTTCATAATGTTGCTTGCGAAAAAGAATGGCACTAGATTTAGACTTGTAAATTTAGGTTAGTTTAGAGATTTGTGTACAAGAGAATCGGCCCCATTGAGGCTCTAAATTGTGCCACAGATTCAAATAATCGATAGAAATAAATACTAGCACGGGCTTTTGTTGCGATTGACAGACATTTTTTACAAAAAAAAGCGATATCGATTATTACCTCCTTTAGGACATCATTATAACTTGGCAGTCGTCGAGAAGTCAAAAGGCCGTTCTTAAAATGGACAAAGTATAGATAACATTTAGTACAATTTATGAAGTTAAACTCAATCAATCAAAAAAGAAATTAGAGCCTCGATAGCTCAACGGTTGAAGGAGCGGACTGAAAACCGTAAGGTCGCCGGTTCAAATCCCACCCGTTGCACTATTGTCGTACCTACTCCTAGCACAAGCTTTACGCTTAATTGGAAGGGAAAGGGGAATATTAGTCAGCAATTAGCTTAGCTAATATTTTTATTTAAAAAAATCTATCCTGATATAAATCTGTTGGTATATTAACAGACACAATCGATAATTTTATTATTGGGTAGGTAGGTAGGTACTCTAAATCTATCGCATTTTCTAGTTATCTTGTAAATTGAGTATTTGACTCCAATTTTTTTATTACTTTATTATAAACTAGCTTATGCCCGCGACTTCGTCCGCGTGGACTACACAAATTTCAAACCCCTATTTCACCCCCTTACGGGTTGAAGTTTCGAAAATCCTTCCTTGGCGGATACCTACGTCATAATAGCTATCTGCATGCCAAATTTCAGCCCGATCCGTCCAGTAGTTTGAGCTGTGCGTTGATAGATCAGTCAGACAGTCAGTCAGTCAGTCACCTTTACCTTTTATATATTTGGACCAGGATAAAAGTAATGACGTAAACTGAAAAAACTAATTAAATCGATCAAATAACAAAAAAGTTTTAAGCATTTAAATATTTCTGATTAGACAGAGAGTTTGACGTCACACCTACTAATGCCATAGTAGCTTCATGCGGTTTCATACAAATTTTCGTTTTGCGAGAAAGGGATAGAAGACCCTCCCACTCCAAAATTAAAATGCCTGTAACTTTGTAAATCTTTGTTGGATTTCAATATATTTTCAGCGTAAATTAAGCGTCATTATTTTTATCCTAGTCTATCTATATCTATATATATATATATATATAAAAGGAAAAGGTGACTGACTGACTGAATGGCTGACTGACTGACTGACTGATCTATCAACGCACAGCTCAAACTACTGGACGGATCGGGCTGAAATTTGGCATGCAGATAGCTATTATGACGTAGGCATCCGCTAAGAAAGGATTTTTGAAAATTCAACTCCTAAGGGGGTGAAATAGGGTTTTGAAATTTTGTAGTCCACGCGGACGAAGTCGCGAGCATAAGCTAGTTTATAATAAAGTAATAATATTTATCAAATTCAAAAGCAGCCAAATACCCAATTATAATTACTTGTCTGTGCTGGTGGTCCCAACAGCCGACGGCGGGCATTCATCGTGCGCCGCGAGGGATGAGCACCCGAGCCCGAGGGTGTTGTAGGCGAAGGCCGTGGTCCACTAATTCCAGCTGGTGGGGTGTGCGGTGGGGAAGGAGGTACAGGCAGAGCACTCTGATTCTGAAAAAAAAACCGGCCAAGTGCGAGTCAGGCTTACTGCAGTCGTATTTTTTCGACATTTTGCACGATAATTCAAAAACTATGATGCACAAAAATAAATAAAAATCAGTTTTAGAATGTACAGGTGAAGACCTTTCATATGATACCCCACTTGATATAGTTATCTTACTTAGAAAATTGAAAATACTAATTACTAGCTGATGCCCGCGACTTCGTACGCGTGGATTTCGGTTGTTTTTAAAAATCCTGTGGGAACTCTTAAATTTTCTGGGATAAAAAGTAGCCTATGTCCTTTCCCGGGTTGCAAACTACCTCTGTGTCTGTACCAATTTTCGTCAAAATCGGTTGAACGGTTGAGCCGTAAAAAGCTAGCAGACAGACAGACAGACACACTTCCGCATTTATAGTATTAGTATGGATTAGTTCATGACCACAATTTTTTTTTTTTGTGTGACCCTAAATTCACGGTTTTCAGATTTTTCCCCAAATGTCAGCTATAAGATCTACCTACCTGCCAAATTTCATGATTCTAGGTCAACGGCAGTGGCGTGCACAGTGTTTGAAGCCAGGGTAGGCATTAGTTAGGTAGAAACCTGTTAACTGGCAGGTCATATAGGAAAAATATGCATTGAGCTATTACAACTGGGGTAAGCAGTGCATTTACGCCTCTATGACCTGCTCGCCACTGGTCAACGGGAAGTACCCTGTAGGTTTCTTGACAGACAGACAGACAACAAAGTGATCCTATAAGGGTTCCGTTTTTCCTTTTGAGGTACAGAACCCTAAAAATTTGAGTCAAATACCCAATTAGAATTAAGTATGTAATAAAATGGAACATACTTCAAATGGGTTGATTTCCAAATGCCTGTGTCCGGTAGCAAAGCTTTCTCCCCCCATTATCAGTAATATTTTCTCCTCCAACTCGTTCAACTCTACCGCCTCTGCCTCACCACCAGTCTTATTTCGGGCACGATAGCGAAGAGCGCCCTTTTTTTTCACGGCACTCTTTTTATCTGCCCAGTACTAAAATATAATAAACGTATTAGGTATGCACATAAAACTAATTAATAGAAAAATTATTAGTTGCTACGTAAACATTAGTTATTTGTTTTAGGTAAGTAGTTAGTTAAGTTCTTTTTATTTTTCTAGATATTTTGCAAATGCTGTGTACACATTTTATAGATACATTTATCAGCCTGTGTTTGTCTATAAGTGTCGTAGTTTGTGTTAAATTAATGTATTGTGTGTGTTCCTAATAAATAAAATAAAATAAAATAAAAAATAACATCCATATCCATACTAATATTATAAATGCGAAAGTGTGTCTGTCTGTCTGTCTGCTAGCTTTTCACGGCCCAACCGTTCAACCGATTTTGATGAAATTTGGTATAGTGTTAGTATCCCGGGGAAGGACATGGGCTAATTTTCATCCCGGAAAATCAAAGAATTCCCACGGGATTTTTAAAAAACCTAAATCCACGCAGACGAAGTCGCGGGTATCAGCTTATTTAAATATATAAAAGGAAAAGGTGACCGACTGACTGACTGATCTTTCAACGCACAGCTTGAACTACTGGACGGATTGGGCTGAAATTTGGCATGCAGATAGCTATTATAACGTAGGCATCCGCTAAGAAAGGATTTTTGAAAATTTAACCCCTAAGGGGGTGAAATAGGGGTTTGAAATTTGTGTAGTCCACGCGGACGAAGTCGCGAGCATAAGCTAGTTTAAATATATAAAAGGAAAAGGTGACTGACTGACTGACTGATCTATCAACACACAGCTTAAACTACTGGACGGATTGGGCTGAAATTTGGCTTCCAGATAGCTATTGACATAGGCATCCGCTAAGAAAGGATTTTCGAAAATTCAACCCCTATGGGGGTGAAATAGGGGTTTGAAATGTATGTAGTCCACGCGGACAAAGTCGCGAGCATAAGCTAGTCTAGTATAAAATAAGACAAAAAACCTTGATCCACTGTTTTGAAGTTTTAACACAGCCTCCAAGGCTGTTCAGTTGGAGTGCCAGAGCCTCCCAAGATCTCCGCGCTGCGTCCCTTGCACAAGGCACTTTGGAGAAACCCTTTGCAAGGCTTGGGTTTCTCTCCAAGTACTCCAAAAGAGACTCAATTTGAGCCCGAGAAGGATGTGACGCTCTTTCCGTGATGCTGTATTACGAAAGATAATCTTGTTAGACACTAATTGTTAGGTTTGAACATGATCTATTAAATATATAAAAGGAAAAGGTGACTGACTGACTGACTGATCTATCAACGCACAGCTCAAACTACTGGACTGATCGGGCTGAAATTTGGCATGCAGATAGCTATTATGACGTAGGCGTCCGCTAAGAAAAGATTTTTGAAAATTCAACTCCTAAGGGGGTGAAATAGGGGTTTGAAATTTGTGTAGTCCACGCGGACGAAGTTGCGAGCATAAGCTAGTTTGTAACTAAAGAGCAAAATTACAATACTTACCTAACTAAATACTACACTAACCCTCGTTGTGCGAGCCTGACTCGCACTTGGCTGGTTTTTTTTGTGAATAGCCCTGGGTTGGGGATGTAGTAGCCCCGGCCCAGCTGTATACAACATGTGTTCTGTAACTTGGGTGCTCCTATAAGTGTTCCGGTTTTTCTTTTGAGGTACGGAACCCTAAAAAATACTATAGTCCGCGACAGGTCGAGATGGCAATCGGGGAAACACCCGCGTATCACCCGCGCTCGTCCGCAAGGGCTAACTTGTATCTGACTAAAAAAGATTGCCATTTCAACAACATACAAACATACTTACAATACCATGGTCTTGTTGCTAAGATTGCTCGACTGTGACGCAGCACCATCTTTTTGTCCCACATTTAGAACAGCAGTGGGAGTAAGTTGGCTACAACCTAGTTCTGGTTGGGGACAGAGCACCCCCGGCCCAGCGGTGTACATGTGTTCTGTATCTTGGGTGCTGGCTTCTGTTCCCCAAGTTTGGTGGACTGCTTTGTCTTTTCCCGTCGTATGTATCATCGGCAAACGGGCACCTGAAAAATAACTTGTTTTTATTTTATTTAAATCTATACTAATAAATAAAATTGAAGAGTCTATATATAATTTCGAAATAGCTACCTACCTTAAATTAAGCTCATATGGTTATCTGAACTGTACCATAACTGTATCACACGTTTTTAAAATTCTTGTCCATCTGTCTGTCTGTTTGAACGGGCTAATCTTCGGAACGGCTGAACCTATTTTGACGGGACTTTCACAGGCAAGCAATCACAGATAACCCATGGGTTATACTGGAAAATCACAAAGTTCTAACAGGATTTATAAAAAACCTATATCCACTCAATAAAATTCGCAGGCATTCAGCTAGTTTTTAAATACATATCAAAAATTGCAGGATTCGAACCTGCGTCTATGGGAATCGCACTTGGAGCGCCTTACTATGTTAATATCCACTTACCAAGTGTTTGAGCACCATCTGTGGGCAAACTTGCATGAAGCAAGTAGGATTCAGTAGGTTCTAGCTGAAAACAAAATATACACAACATTAGCTGTTACCCGCCACACACTCGCATACACACATAACACAAAGGCAACTCACATTAATGTGTGTCCTCAGACATCTTGCAGACACCTCTGTGTCTTCAGATGACTTGAATACTTTCTGTAACTCGACAATTTCTTTACTTAAAATTGTTTTAATTTTGATTGGCATTAACATGGAGACTTGTTGATCATTCCACTGTTCTAAGTGTGGACTAGAGTTGGATAACTCTTCTTTAGGCACAATAAAGTCCTTGTCATCATCACCCTCATCAGCTACCTCTAGGTCTTCTAACATTTCCTCCTTAGGTTCTATGAGGTGGTAGGCATCGCATGTATGGTCTTTGGCTTGCTGTTCCATCTTCAAGTGTAGCTTACTTTAAAAGTACAATGACCAATGTGAATTAAGACAAACACGATGTTATGTTTATGTTAAATAACCAAAATAACCATTAAAATAGGCACAAATAACAATAAGCATAGAGTAAAGTAATACACTGAGCATAGAGTAAAGTAATACACAGGCCCTGTCAACTGAGGGCCATAAAAGATGCATCAGTCCATTTCTTTCGCACTTCCTATTCCTCTTTCGAAATCCACAGGACTATCTCGCTCCACTCACACAGTATTAAAGGCACATGTACATACAGCACACCTATGATATTTTTTTCTCAAATCTTATTGGTCGGTGATTAGATCCAATCGGCTTTCATTACATAGAATTTCGAAATAAAAATATGTCGGTTTTGAGAGATTTTATAACCTAACCTTAAAAACTCATTTTTTCTCGTCCTTAATCCATTGCGAGAGTTTAAACCTTGAGGTGTGCTGCAGTTATAACAGGATATTCATTTTATATTTCTATTTTCAGTTTTTTATGTTTTTGTTTTAATTGAGAGATATAGTGATGTGCTCTTTAAACTTGCCTGCCTAATTTAGGCTTAGTAATAATTGTTAGTGTTTCTAAATACCTAGTATCCTTTTTATCTGATATGAGGCAGTGTAGTGTACCTAAGTGTAAAAGCACCCTACATTTACACGCCGTACCCTTTACCGACACAACTAGATGGAAAGCATGGTTGATTAACTGTACATATTTGCGTAAGTACTCCCTTAGGCAATTAAAAAATGTCAGGATTTGCGAATCCCATTTCTTACCTCGGTATATCGTAAATAATAGATTGACAAAAGATTCAATTCCCACGCTGAATTTGCATATTACACAGTCTTCTAAAAACCCTGGTATAGTACATTTTAAAATTGACAAATTTCTAGAGATATCCCCTTTACAGACTGGTAAACCCCTCGATGTTAACATAGTCGATATCCCATCGACTTCACAAACAGACAAACAAAGTAGGAATGAGCAAGCTTCTGTTATTTCAAGTCCTATAGATTTAGTAAATCCCTTGCCAAATATCCCGATTCCTGACAAACAGAAGTCACCAGATTTAAATCAGCACTCTATTTTAGAGCCAACAACTTCTATTACTCATTACTCTCAACCACTGAGTCTTAAATATATCATATATATGATGTCCCACATTTACTCAAATGTTTCCACAATAATTTTCAGAAGAAGGATTTGCTCATCGGGAGTCAGCGTGCTCAGTGGGACTACATCGAGAAGCTGTTTGCTGTTGATGGTGTGGCAGGTGTTGGATGGTCTACCAAATTAACAGACAAGCATGTGAAACCAAATTGATATGACAAGTTGAAGGCAAGTAACTGAACATTTGTTTTGTAACAATAGCTTTGTGATAATGTCCTTGCCATGGAAAAAATCCAATAAAACTATGGTGCGCAGACCTTAGTTATTGGTACTAAAACTTCTTGTTTTCGTGGTGTCTATGTTATCACGTTTTTGAAAGCACTGTCTCTGAAACTATGGGTTGTAGACCCTGTTGTTGGTCAATTTTAAGTTTCAGCTTACAAAAATCTCTTCACGTGATCACATAGACACCATAAAAACAAGAAGTATCAATAACCAGGGTCGGCGCCCAATAGTGTCGCAGATAATTATGAGCATACTAGGTGATGCCAGCGACTGCGTGGATTTTCATTTTTCAAAATCCCGCGGGAACTCTTTGATTTTCCGGGATAAAAAGCAGCCTATATGTTAATTCAGGGTATAATCTATCTCCAGTCCAAATCCGTTCAGCTGTTTTTGTGTGATTGAGTAACAAACATCCACACTTTCACATCCATACTAATATTATAAATGTGAAAGTGTGGATGTTTGTCTGTCTGCTAGCTTTTCACGGCTCAACCGTTCAACCGATTTTAACGAAATTTGGTACAGAGATAGCTTGCATCCCGGGGAAGGACATAGGCTACTTTTTATCCCGGAAAATTGAAGAGTTTCCACAGGATTCTTAAAAACCTAAATCCACGCGTACGAAGTCGCGGGCATCGGCTAGTTTATAATATTAACATTAGGATTAGGATAATTAGGTTTAGGATAGTATAATTATGAGCATAAAAGATAATTTTTTGAACAAAAATTTGAATCCTAATGAATTTCCAAACTACTCATTTAAATTCTTTAATTATATTTTAAACCCAATGTCTACTTTAAATCTAAATTGCATTATCAAATTTAGTTTATTAACATAATTATCTATAAAAAAATAACTATGCATTACAGGTGAAACTTGCTGCGCAAGTCTTCAGCAGAGATGTGGCCCACAGCTTAAGAATACAGATGAACACTTATCGTCAACTACAACTGGAACATGGTTATTGTCTATTCTAAATAAAGTTTTTATATTTTGATAAATTTGATTGTTTTTTTTTTTTGAAAAACTAAATTCCTTAATAAATTATTAGTAGGATTACCGATAAATACTGAAAATCGGTAATTAATAGCAAAACCGTTAAAATCTGTAAAAAGGACATCACTAAAAAGTTACGGTTTTCCTGCTGTCACGCCATCCCTAATTTACGACAATCCGGGCATATAATTGCTATATATTATATAAAGTTAGAAAGAGATGGTCCTGTGGATTCTCATAGTAAAAACCAATAAAATGTGAGACAGACGATCACTACAACAATGACTATTTGTTATATAAATTCCTTGCCTCCCACTTCCCCTTACTACTGAAACAAACATCGTCTATGGAGTTGGTGGTCTGTATCCTATATGTTATTGGTCTGTGACACTGAATAAGTCACCAAAACAACACCAAACCACAGAATACAAACTGGATTACTGGTCACTGGTCTGTGGTAAAGTGCACAGACTTTCGATGAACTCTGGGGTGTATTGTCTATGGCCTTGATTTAACCCGTAGATAGAGTAATAAAGGTAGATACAGGAACGTTTGCTTTCTCATTCACACTAAAAAGAGAGCACAGATAAAGTTACTAATGTCATAAACAGAGGCGTAACCTATTTTTTGTCCCTTATCGTGTAACTGGTTTTTTCAAGAATACATACAAGGCGTAATTGTATTTATTATGAGTTATTTACTTGTTTTCACATAAAAAACGTTTAATACAAATATTGCTAATCGGTTAATACAAATATTGACTACTAAACAATGGTAATAATTGTCGTGTTATTCATCGTTACGTCTGTCTCATACGCGGTTACACAGTACTAAAATCTACCTATTATTCTATCTACGATATAACTCCTATATGTTATTGGTCTGTGACCAACTCTGTCTTAAAAAAGCAGAATCCAGAGCCATAAAACCAGTTAAAAAACAAAATCTTAGATAATCTATGGGTTGCACAGAGTACTTTTTACATTCTGGTTGTGACTTAGGTACTGGTCTGTGGTTGTGACGTCGACTCGAGGTTGTCCGTTGTGGTCATAGAGTAAAGTCTGAAAGTTGTGGTTGTGTCACAGATTAATTGTGACGATACGTGGACCGTGGACACTTTGATTTCATTCTTTACGCTGATAATCACCTTGTAATACGAAAATATGTAATAGTAAAATACCTACTTCAAGATGGAAGAACAACCCAAGCATCATACATGCGATGTCGGCAACCTCATAGAACCTAAGGAGGAAATATTAGAAGACCTAGATTTAGCTGATGAGTGTGAAGATAACAAGGTATTTATTATTGTACCTAAAGAAGAGTCATCCAACCCAAGTCCACACTTGGAAGAGTGGAATGATCAGCAAATCGGCATGGTGATACCAATCAAAACAGAAACAATTTTAAGTACAGAAATCAATGAAATACGGAATCAACAAGAAAAGTTAAGAAACGGACAGACATCTGTGGACAAAGATGTCGCCGAGTGCGCTGCTCGCGGTGAGTACGTACCTAGCCGACTGTGTATAGAATACAATATACAATAGAAATTATTTTATTCACGTAGACTAAATACAAGTGCTTTTGAATCGTTAACTAGTTTAATTTACCATTAGTTCGGAATGCCGTTCCTACCGAGAAGAACCAGCAAGAAACTCTGCGGTTGCTCTTTTCAAGTCATCAATTTACAATATTATTATACCATACTGTACAAGCAACTGCAGCCCCGTGCATTGCTGGAGCGAGTCAAATCCAAGCTTTCCTATCATTTACACTTCCACTCACATCTTCCACTGTATAATATGCTTTTTTTAAGAGCATACTTTTAATATGGGTGTCGCCCAGCAACAGGAATGTAGTATTCAGTTGTGAAGACCTCCCCAGCGCAGTAGAGCACTGTGCTCCCATATCTGCGAGGTTCTGGATTCTGTTCCCAGCTAGAGAAAGGAATTAACAATTTCTTAATTTTCTTTTGCCCCCGACGTGGCATCTGCAAAGATAAAGATATACTTATTTTAAATATTATATTTTTGAAGACGATTATCATAATTCCCCCAGCTTTATAAAAAATCTGATAGTACGCTGCGCTGTATGCAACAATTACATTAACAATGTTCTACATTTTGGCAATAATTTCATCTTGTTAACAATTTCTGATTTTTCATAGTCCAAAATGGCATGTAGGTAGCTAATAGCTATTATAACAGAGGCATCCCTAAAGAAAGTATTTTTGAAAATTCAAGGAGGTAAAATAGGGGTTTGAAATTATGAAACCATGCACGAAATAGTGGGAATAAGCTAGTTCATTAAAAAAGTAAAATTTGTTCCTTCCAGGCCCTCGTGTGCAGAAGAGGTGTGCGCAGCTCCAACACGACAGAGCTGCTGAGAAAGAGGAACGATACTGTTGCAATGTTTGCAACAAAACTTGTAAATCGAAAAGTGTTTTGCTTGTACACATGAGGACTCACACTGGCGAGAGGCCCTATACTTGTGATCTATGTCATATCCAATTTTCACAAAAAAGTGATTTAGATGGTCACATGTGGGCTCACACTGGCAAGAAATCGCATTTCTGTGACTTATGTAACGCTAAATTTGCACATAAAAGAAGTTTAAATGCTCACATGACGACTCACACTTGCGAGAAATCTTACGTTTGTGGTCAATGTCGGGCCAAATTTTCACAAAAAAGTAGTTTACATAGTCACAATATGATGTATCACACTGGTGTGAAACCTCATTCCTGTAACTTATGTCACACCAAATTTAGCCGCAAAGACAGTTTAAACACTCACATGAGGCTGCACACTGGAGAGAAACCTTATTCCTGTGACTTATGTCACACAAATTTTACCCGCAAAGACAGTTTAAACACTCACATGAGGCTGCACACTGGAGAAAAACTTCATTCCTGTGACTTATGTCACAGCAAACTTACCCGCAAAGACAGTTTAAACGCTCACATGTGCCTGCACACTGAAGAGAAACCTCATTCCTGTGACTTATGTCACACCAAACTTACCCGCAAAGACAGTTTAAACGCTCACATGTGCCTGCACACTGGAGAGAAACTTCATTCCTGTGACATATGTCACAACAAATTTACTCGCAAAAGTCATTTAAACGCTCACAGGAGGACGCACACTGGAGAAAGACCTCATACCTGTGATCTATGTACTGCTAAATTTGCACATAAAAGTAATTTACGTGCTCACATGAGGACTCACACTGGCGCGAAACCTCATTAAGTGTGACTTATGTTAGGCCACTTTTGCACTAAAATATCAATTAGCTGTTCACCTGAGGACTCACACTGGTGAGAAGCCCTTTTCTTGTGATATCTGTGAGAACAAATTTACGCAAAAATCTAGTCTAGTGAGGCACATGAGAGTACCTAATGCATTTCAGGGTTCCGTACCTCGAAAGGAAAAACGAATACAATCTCAATTGTTGCGATTGGCTGAATTTGTGCGATTCTTGTTGCAACAATGCATTGTAGCGAATAGTAAGCGAGCGTCAACCAATCAGTAGGTCTATTTCGTAAAACCTGCATCAATCATTATTACAATCTCTATTGTTCTGATTAGCTGAATTTGTGCGATTCTTTTTGCAACAATGCATTGTAGCCAATAGTGAGCGTCAACAAAACAGAGGCGATTGCGATCGTGACATTGTAGCTGTCATTCTACCGCAATCGAGCGCCTGCTGTTCCATATATTACTCGAGAAGAGCACAGAACAGCCGACTTTTTTTCCAATTATAACGGTAACAAATGGTTGGTCAAAAAAATGTTAACGTACCAACTTTATAATTACCTATGTACCAATAATTTGTAAAAATATTCCAAAAAGATTGATGTAAATGAATTGACATGAAACAATAGCAAAGTACCTACTCCTACGTAGATAAATAATACCTATAATATATAATTTTAGTAGATTTAATTGTAAATTTTCACATTTTACCATGCTATGATTGTATCTACAATGATAATTTGCACACTAAGTTATTGATTTAAGACCCAAGTGTACCATATTCTAGAAAATAAAACTATTTCTATTTCTAGCTAGTTGTATTATTTCCCCCCCATTATTATTGTGCTTGACGGCGGGCCTTGCTGGTAGCGAGGTAGGTACCATAACCAGCCACGACCGAAGCCTTCCATCAGACTAGTGGGGTGATTGCAGTGATCTAACTCAGTGTCTAACACTGAATGATAGCGTCACCGAGCTCATATTTTGACATTGGTTGGCAAAGAGTATATTAATATACTGTTGGTTGGTTTGGTTCTACATTGCAGCCACAGACTAGTGTTGATTGCAGCTTTATTGAGTGATATTAAAATAAATTTTCGTAGAAAACCTTCAATGGATTAAAATTAAAACTCATTCAATGTTAATAGTAGCCACCGAATCTGTCTGCAAGCCTTTCAAAGCCCATCTCTCAACCGATTTTAACGAAAACAATCTCTGAAAAAAATCCTCTGGAGTCACACTGGGACACGAGGAGTTTTATTTTCCCGTTGAGTCACACCCACATATTTCGTGTGTAACAGTGTTGAATGAACGTGAAAAATATTGTCCTTGAGCCACACTGACAACGTCACTTTATTTATTGGCAACTTTCAAAAAGGTGATTCTCAATTTTCTATAAGTGCTGTATCTGCATCATCAAGGTGAGGAGTTGAGACTTGAAGTCAACTGTGACTCAACGGGAACAAACCTTTATGCACATACACCCGCCATCGCCATCCTGATGCACACAGGCTTTTGATGTATACTGTGTGTAGTGGGGATGAAAGTGAATGAAACAAAATGGAATTTCTGCATTTAATTTATTTAAACAGATAAGTTTAAGTGTTAAGTATGTACCTACATCATTCCCGTCACTTATTCTAATTTAATAATTGGTTTTAAAGTTATCACATATATCACAAGAAAAGGGTTTCTCGCCGCTGTGAGTCCTCATGTCAATAGTTAAACTACTTTTATGTGAAAATGTGACCTGACATAAGTCACAGGAATACTATGTTTGAACTAGGTACTTTAATGTGAAAATGTGACCTGACGTAAGTCATAGGAATACTATGTTTGAACTAGGCCCTTAAATGTGAAAATGTGACCTGACATAAGTCACAGGAATACTATGTTTAAACTAGGTACTTTAATGTGAAAATGTGACCTGACATAAGTCATAGGAATACTATGTTTGAACTAGGCCCTTAAATGTGAAAATGTGACCTGACATAAGTCACAGGAATACTATGTTTGAACTAGGTACTTTAATGTGAAAATGTGACCTGAAATATGTCATAGGAATACTGTGTTTGAACTAGGTAGGTACTTTACTGTGAAAATGTGACCTGACGTAAGTCATAGGAATACTGTTTGAACTAGGTACTTAAATGTATAAATGTGACCTGGCATAAGTCACAGGAATACTATGTTTGAACTAGGTACTTTAATGTGAAAATGTGACCTGACGTAAGTCATAGGAATACTGTTTGAACTAGGTACTTAAATGTATAAATGTGACCTGGCATAAGTCACAGGAATACTATGTTTGAACTAGGTACTTTAATGTGAAAATGTGACCTGACGTAAGTCACAGGAATACTAGGTTTTTTTCCAGTGAGTCCTCATGTGGGCATTTAAATGAGCCTTTTGGACAAATCTGGCCTGACACAAGTCACATGAGTGAGGTTTCACACCAGTGTGACTCGTCATGTGAACACGTAATTGATCTTTACGTGCAAAAGTGGCCTGACATACGTCACAGGAATGAGGTTTCACGCCAGAGTGAGTGGTCATGTGAGCGTTCAAACTACTTTTTTGTGCAAATTTGGCCTGACATTGGCCACAAACGTAAGGCTTGTCGCCAGTATGAGTCCTCATGTGAGCATTTAAGCTACCTTTCTGTGAAAATTTGGTGTGACACACGTCACAGGAATGAGGTTTCTCTCCGGTGTGAGTCCTCATGTGAATAGTTAAACTGCTTTTCCGTGCACATGTGACCCCACATAAGTCACAGGAATGCGGTTTCTCGCCAGTGTGAGACCTCATGTGAACATCTAAGTGACCTTTTTGTAAAAATTTAACGTGACATAGGTCACAAGTATAGGGCCTCTCGCCAGTGTGAGTTCTCATGTGTACATGCAAAACACTTTTGGATTTACAAGTTTTGTCGCAAACATTACAACAGTAACGTTTCTTTTTCTCAGCAGCTCTGTCGCGTCGGCGCTGCACACATCTCTTCTGCACACGAGTGCCTGGAAGGAACAATTTTCATTATTTCAATTCATTAATGAATAGAATAGATTTTTTTTATAACCGGCCAATTGCGAGTCAAAGGGTTCCCTACTATAGTCGTATTTTCTCGACATTTTGCACAATAAATCAAAAACTATTATGCATAAAAATAAACAGAAATCTGTTTTAGAATCTACAGGGAAAGACCTTTCATATGATACACCCATTGGATACACCACTTGGTACGTTAATCTTACTTTGAAAGTTGAAAATACTAATTATTTGTTCATGAACACAGTTTAATTTTTAGGGTTCCGTACCTCAAATGGAAAAATCTGAACCCTTATAGGATCACTTTGTTGTCTGTCTGTCTGTCAAGAAACCTACAGGGTACTTCCCGTTGACCTAGAATCATGAAATTTGGCAGGTAGGTAGATCTTATAGCTGACATTTGGGGAAAAATCTGAAAACCACGAATTTATGGTTAGATCACACAAAAAAAATCAATTGTGGTCATGAACTAATAATTAGTATTTTCAACTTTCCAAGTGAGTGACTATATCAAGTGGGGTATCATATGAAAGGTCTTCACCTGTACATTCTAAAACAGATTTTTATTTATTTTTATGCATCATAGTTTTTGAATTATCGTGCAAAATGTCGAAAAAGTACGACTGTAGTACGGAATCCTCATTGCGCGAGCCTGACTCGCACTTGGCCAGTTTTTTTTGTGATTTGACCACAAATTCACGGTTTTTGGATTTTTTCGCTTAAGCCGGCGAGAATGGACCCACATAATTTAAAAATTAAGGAAGCCCCAAGCACAAGTTCAAGCAAAAGTTTATATTAATTATAATCATAAGTATATACAAAGGTTATATAAAAAATATTGAGGCTTTGTTATATCATCCTCTCCACTTACCCAGTGTGTGAGCAGTGTCTGCAGTCAAACTTGCTTCATCTTCAGAAGGCTTCCACTGAAACAAAATATATACAATATTAACTGTTACACACCACATACTCCCATGAAGTGACAGCATATACACATAACACAGAGGCAACTCACTTTAATGTGTGTCCTCAGACATCCTGCAGACACCTCCGTGTCTTCGGATGACTTGACTGCAATTTCATTGCTCAAAATAGTTTCTGTTTTGATTGGCTTACACATTTGTTGGTCTAATACAGTTTCTAAGTGTGGACTAGTGTTGGAGAACTCAACTTTAGGCACAATCAATTCCTTGTCATCTTCACAGTCAGGTTCAAAAGTAACCTCTAGCTCTTCAAACACTTCCTCCTTAGGGACTAAGAGTTGTTCCTCCATCTTGAGAGAGTACTCTCTCAAGTTCTAACGAGAGCTGACAACGAAGAAAAAAATTGTCACCACTTTTCTGTTTTCACATTAAATTACCTACAAAAATAACACGTAGTGATTATTAACTTTGTAAACAAAAAAGCTCAGTTTTGTTTGTTAATATTTCTCTGAGATATTTCTATGGTTCGAACTTCGCTTCGTTTTCGCTTCAAGCACGCTTCAAGGGCGGAATTTTGCTCTGGCTCTACTTGCTCTTTAGATAATATTTTCGATCTGTAATTTGTATGTTCTAGAATAAGTTTGGTATTTTTGTTTATTGTATTTTCATTCGTAATAATTACCTACTTAATTTTTAAATAAATAATTAATAACTTGCTCTACTTCCTCTACTTCTTGCTCGAATTTTGATTCACAGACCAATAACTTATAGGATACAGACCGCTAACTCCATAGACGATGTTTGTTTCAGTAGTAAGGGGAAGTGGGAGGCAAGGAATTTATATAACAAATTGTCATTGTAGTAGTGATTGTCTGTCTCACATTTTATTGGTTTTTACTATGAGAATCCACAGGACCATCTCTTTCTAACTTTATATAATATATAGCAATTATATGCCCGGATTGTCGTAAATTAGGGATGGCGTGACAGCAGGAAAACCGTAACTTTTTAGTGATGTCCTTTTTACAGATTTTAACGGTTTTGCTATTAATTACCGATTTTCAGTATTTATCGGTAATCCTACTAATAATTATTTAGGAATTTAGTTTTTCAAAAGAAAAATCAAACAAATTTATCAAAATATAAAAACTTTATTTAGAATAAATAATAAGCGACTCTACCACCGGTTCGGAAAGCAGATTCTATTGAGAAGAGCCGGCAAGAAACTCAATAGTTGCTCTTTTTTTTGTAGTGTATTACATTATTTTAAGACTTGTATTCTATTTTAATTCTAAAGATTTTAGGTCTAAAATAGTTTTGTACCAGCTAAACAATGATGGGTTTGGATAGATATAACGCATGCTGTAGGTGCATATTTAAGTCAGCAGAAAGTGTATTGACATTATATAAGTCTTATGCAGGGTGCACATTTAATTAATTAATTATCTTTGCCATATTTAGTTGATACAAAATACATAAAATGATTTATTCGATCAATAGAAATGTCATCCTAAAAATAAGTGCAACCTCATAGTGCAACCCGCGCAACCGCCTCAACCCCTTGCACAGCTTAATCAATCTTATTATTTTTAGGTCAAAAAGGTTTTAAGGATCGTTACATTACATGAGTGTGAAAATCATACATTTGAAAACCACGCGTGTTACTTGCAACTCCGCACCACTAAAACTGTGGTTGCACCATCAAGCATATTTTTAGAATGATTGTAATTTTTTCATCCCAAAAACTCGAATTTTTAAATTATAATGATAAAGATTTATACAATACAAAATCACTGCAATAGCCAGAGCTTCAATGAGGATATCAGCTGTGTTTTAAAATATTTACGAAATTAGATGATTATGCTTCTATTATAAAATAAGAACAAAAAGTTTTTTTCCAAAAAACATATTAACTTAGAAAACTAATAAGTTTTGAAGTAGGTATTCAAAATATTACTTTAGAATTATAAGTGATTGCACAGGCGGATTGCGAGTTTTATATATATACTAGGTATTTAACATTTTACTTATGTGGTTAAGAATTTAGAAGCGCTCAATGAGGCTATAATTTAAAATATTATACTAGATAGATACATTATGAACCTGTCAGTATGCTGTATAACATATTATATTGGAGTGCAATCATCATCACATCAAAAGAAAAGTCTCGATTTACTGACTGACTCATCAACACCCAGCCCAAACACTTGGACCTAAAAAGTTGAAATTTTTGAAGCGAAATGCAATTTTCTAAATTACCACGGGATAGAGAATAAAGAGAAATAGAATTCCACCTGAGTGAAGCCATGGCGTGTCAGTTAGTCTGCGAACGGAAATGGCAAAATGATACGACTTTAATGTTGTTCAAGAGAGATAAAATAATAAAGTTAATCTTAATATATAAAAGGAAAAGGTGACTGACTGACTGACTGACTGATCTATCAACGCACAGCTCATACTACTTGACCGATCGGGATGAAATTTTGCATGCAGATAGCTATTATGACGTAGGCATCCGCTAAGGATTTTTAAAAATTCAACCCCTAAGGGGGTAAAATAGGGGTTTGAAATTCGTGTAGTCCACGCGTACGAAGTCGCGAGCATATGCTAGTGAACATTAAAACATCAATTCAAACTTTTAACAGTGGCTTAAAACCTTAATTACTTTTGCGACGTACAGTTCTATAGCTTGCGCCTTTAGTAACTTTTGTCGCAATCAAATTTTCCATTTCCTTTCCCTTTTTTCTCGAATCAACATTATGTATTCTTCTATTGAAGTTAATACACCATTGTCTAACTTGCATTCTTATTACGAACAACCAAAAAGCTTTTAAAAAATCTGATTTATGCTCAACACAATCAAACCAAGATGTATTAATTTGTTCGAATTTGTTAATTAAATCTGAATATATGTAAACCTTACATATGTCTGGCAAAATTTTTTCAATGATAGATATACAATCCCATACCAGGGACAACAATTGATTGGATGGGTAGTACAATTTTTTGTTACTTGAATCAAATTCTTTCATTTCAATTAAAGTATGAAATGATTTAATTTCGTTAGACAATAGTGTATTTCGGCAATTTGGGCATTGCTCACAATTTAACTTTGGAAATAAATACCGACAAACTGCGCCGGCAATATAAGACAAAGCATTCGTTTGAAAAACGTTTTCAGGTGGAACACATTCTTCAATAAAATTTACGTTATGAATATCAGAACTGTAATCAACAAATCGTGTATCAAGTTTTGGTCTACTTACCAAATTACTTAGAGTACCGAGCATTTTATCACTATCGGCGGCGCAATTCGCATACAGAGATTTCCCGGTTGTAATGTTATTGATCAACAATGTTTTGAACAATGAAACAAAATTATGACAGTCCGGGTGTGTGCTAGAACCACCCTGACCTCTAATCTGAGAAAAGAAATTTTCCAGGGGATCCTGGTTTAAACGCGTCAGACTCAAAAATTTAACGCCTGAGATTAATCTAAGATCTGACCAAAGATGTTTTATAGTTTTAATGTCGTGTATAAAATTTCTTAAACACAATGGCTTACTTTCTCTTGAATCTGACGCATCGAATTTCATTGATTCTAGTTTCTTCACTGCTTCATTCCAAAAATCAAGATGAGTTGAATTTATAGATAAAGAATTACATAGGTCAGTACTGGAATAGCCGGAGGAGTTCAGGCTGCTGAATAAATTATGAATCAATAAAAGGATCTCAGCAGTGAAAAGTCCATTATCAATGTTTACAGATGGAGGACAATAACCATGTTCCAGTTGTAGTTGACGATAAGTGTTCATCTGTATTCTTAAGCTGTGGGCCACATCTCTGCTGAAGACTTGCGCAGCAAGTTTCACCTGTAATGCATAGTTATTTTTTATTAGATATGTTAATAAACTAAATTTGATAATGCTATTTAGATTTAAAGTAAACATTGTGGCTAATTCCGTTGTACACAAACTCTAAGCTAAACTAAAATGGTACGTCTAAATCTATTGCTATCCCTTTCATAATGTTGCTTGCGGAAAAGGAAAGCACTAGATTTAGACCAGTTAATTTAGTTTAGTTTAGAGATTGTGTACTAGAGAATCGGCCCCATTGGGCTTAAAATATAATTAAAGAATTTAAATGAGTGGGTTGGAAATTCATAAGGATTCAAATTTTTGTTTAAAAAATTATCTTCTATGCTCATAACTATACTATCCTCAACCTAATTATCCTAATCCTAATAATATTATAAATGTGAAAGTGTGGATGTTTGGATGTTTGTTACTCAATCACGCAAAAACAGCTGAACTTTAAATGATAAGCAAGCTTGGGAATGAGTTGCTTAACGACTTTGTGATAGTTCTAATAAGTTTCAATAATTTTGTAAAGTGGTGATAATAAAAAGAATACCCGGCTGAGTTTGTTGTGGGCTCTTCTCAGACCTGGGCGCGTTTGGAACCCTCGTAGCTTTAGTTTTAAGTTTGCGTTATAATTATCACCACTATATTATCTTACAAATCTAACACTATACCAGACAATCAATAAGAGTAATTTATTACCTATTTTGAATAAATCATTTGACTTTGACTTTGACTTTGACTTTGAACGGCTTTGGATGAAATTTGGAATGGAGATAGATTATACCCTGGATTAACACATAGGCTGCTTTTTATCCCGGAAAATCAAAGAGTTCCCGCGGGATTTTGAAAAATGTAAATCCACGCGGACGAAGTCGCGGGCATCACCTAGTATGCTCATAATTATCTTCGACACTATTGGGCGCCGACCCTGGTTATTGGTACTTCTTGTTTTCATGGTGTCTATGTGATCATGTGATGAGAATTTTGTAAGCTGAAACTTAAAATGGACCAACAACAGGGTCTACAACCCATAGTTTCGGAGATAGTGCTTTCAAAAACGTGATCACATAGACACCACGAAAACAAGAAGTTTTAGTACCAACAACTAAGGTCTGCGCACCGTAGTTTTATTGGATTTTTCCATGGCAAGGACATTATCACAAAGCTATTGTTACAAAGCTAAAGTTACTTGCCTTCATCTTGTCATATGAATTTGGTTTCACATGTTTGTCTGTTAATTTGGTAGACCACCCAACACCTGCCACACCATCAACAGCAAACAGCTTCTCAATGTAGTCCCACTGAGCACGCTGACTCCCGATGAGCAAGTCCTTCTTCTGAAAATTATTGCGGAAACATTTGAGTAAATGTGGGACATCATATATATGATATATTTTGTTTCCTTCGATGACATAATGTATTATATTACACCCATCGTTGCCACTTCGAAGTAAATCTTCGCGTGCATCAGCTATTAATGAGTTTATCGCAGCAACATTGGCAGAGCCTTGATCTGATACTGTTGATCTCAAAACAAATCCTGTCTTTAATATTTCCGTAGTTAGTTCTTTAATAATGTTTTTTAGAAAGAAGGTTTTAATTCCATCTCGTACAAAATAAAATGCTATAGGTAGCTTCCAAGGTAAAAATATGCCCCGTAACATAAACACTAAAACTTTGTCAGCAACATTGTTAGTGCGTTCACCACCTCCTAGATCTTCAAATCCTTCAATAACACCGGTATGAAAATTAAAAAATAAATTTTTGTTAATTGCCATTTCGTCAAACAGCAATACACATTGTAACCCCATACAATTTTTATTTTTAGCAGCATCTGCCAAATGCTGAAAAATAAAATCATTAATACCTGGTCTTAAAGGTATATTATTTAATATAGAGCCTATAGTGGATTGAGCTGGTAATCTTAATCTTTTTTGCAAATATCTGTAGCACCTTGGACTTAATTTATATAAAGAAAGCGCAAAAACTTTTTCTTCGTTAGTGTATCTAGAACCTCTAGATTTCACACCAGATAGTCGTAACTGTGAATCTACTAATAATTTGCCGAAATTACTCAAAATAGGATATTTTGTGATAAAGAATTTTATTTTATCAGAAACTGTTTGCACCTTTGCCTTAAACTTATTATATCTGATAGTCATGTTCCGTAATTTTATTTTTAATGTTTTATTACCCTGACGTAGCTTCTGCTTACGAGGGGTTTCTTGATTTTTATCTAAACGTACTCTAGGAATTATGTCTGGCTTTTTATGATGAGATCTAGAATGTGTTCTTTTACGTTTTGGTGTAGTCTGTAAAGCAGACCCAACTTCAGAAGGCATAGGATCAGACGGTATCAAAGTTGTAGCCTGTGAATTGGACACATCCTCTGAAGAGATGGGATCAAATGGAATGGGACTTGGAGTACGCAGAGCAGACACATCCTGAGAAGGCATGATATCTGACAGGATGGAACTTTTAGTCTGTAAAGCAGACACATTTTCGGAAGACATGGGAACAGACGGAATGAAACTTTGAACATCCTCAGAAGGAAAGGTTGTCTGTGAAGCAGATACCACTTCAGAATGCATGGACTCATGAGGAGCAGGACTCAGTGGTTGTGAGTAATGAGTAATAGAAGTTGTTGGCTCTAAAATAGACTGCTGAATTAAATCTGGTGACTTCTGTTTGTCAGGAATCGGGATATTTGGCAAGGGGTTTACTAAATCAATAGGACTTAAAATAACAGAAGCTTGCTCATTCTTACTTTGGTTGTCTGATTGTGAAGTCGATGGGATATCGACTATGTTAACATCGAAGGGTTTACCACGCTGTAAAGGGGATATCTCTAGAAATTTGTCAATTTTAAAATGTACTGGTTTAGTACCTTTTAGGGTTTTTAGTTTAGTTTTAGGGTTTTTAGAAGACTGTGTAATATGCAAATTCAGCGTGGGAATTGAATCTTTTGTCAATCTATTATTTACGATATACCGAGGTAAGAAATGGGATTCGCAAATCCTGACATTTTCTAATTGCCTAAGGGAGTACTTACGCAAATATGGACAGTTAAACAACCATGCCTTCCATCTAGTTGTGTCGGTAAAAGGTACGGCGTGTAAATGTAAGGTGCTTTTACACTTAGGTACACTACACTGCCTCATATCGGATAAAAAGGATACTAGGTAGGTATTTAGAAACACTAACAATTATTACTAAGCCTAAATTAGGTAGGCAAGTTTAAAGAGCACATCCACTATATCTCTAAATTAAAACAATCCCTTAAAAAACTGAAAATAGAAATATAAAACGAATATCCTGTTATAACTGCAGCACACTTCCAGGTTTAAACCACAAGGTTTACAACTCTCGCAATAGGAGAAAAATTAAGTTTTTTAGGTTAGGTTATAAAATCTCTCAAAACCGACATCACGTTTTTATTTTGAAATTCTATGTAATGAAAGCCGATTGGAGCTAATCACCGACCAATAATATTCGAGCAATCTTGAGAGAGTGTGCTGTATGTACATGTGCCTTTAATACTGTGTGAGTGGAGCGAGATAGTCCTGTGGATTTCGAAAGAGGAATAGAAAGTGCGAAAGAAATGGACTGATGCATCTTTTATGGCCCTCAGTTGACAGGGCCTGATTTTGATTTTTGATGGGTCGCACAGACCAATAACATTGATGGGTCGGTTCCGGTCAAAGAGTATATAATCACTATGTTGTTCCGGTTCACTCGGTGCCACAGAGACCAGCTTTGATCGGTGTATAGATAATCCCTGGAGGGTCAGTGCAACTCTGTCTGAGGTGCAACCTGGGTCGGTGCTGTGGGTCGGCCGTCGGTCCCACAATCTTGGACGATTTAACCCATAGATTATCTACTATATACTAGAAATAGATGTGCGACTCTAGATTTCTTTTTCAAAGTTACGCGTGTACTCACATCAAGAGGGCACTAAAAGCGCGCTAGGCGTGCGAGAGCGCGAAAATTTAAATGCTATTTAAATGTACTTTACTAGAATATTTTATATTTTTGGAACACGTTTTAAATAAACATTAATAATTCCATTAACGTTTGTTTAAAACATGTTTAAAAATATATATTACAAGACTATGACTCTTTGAGCTACTTAATTATAACTATATTATAGAAAGAAAAAGGTTTTAAGGTTTTGTAAATATTTATTATCATAAATTCGTAACTAGGTAGATACATAAAATACAATAGAATAGAAAACAATACGAAGTGTATGTAAACACTATAAAATACATACCCAAATTCAAGACCCGCAAGATTGTGAAATAATTACTATTCAAATTTAACATTTTCGGTTATTTACTTTTAATAATTTTCAAATTATTACCACAATTGGTGTATTTGTGTAGTCAGAAAACAATAAAATAATTGTTATATGAGCCAAAGATAATTAACATAAAGCTAGCTTTAAGTTTTATTGTAATATTAAAAATAAAAAAAATTAACATAAATTATATTAAATAAAATTCCCTGTAAATAAACTGTAAAATAATAAACATAAATTATACTAAATCAAGTAATCAATAAAACCAATCTACTAGATTGATTTTATTGATGGGAATTTATGTTTACTAGCTTATGCCCGCGATTTCGTTCGCGTGGACTACACAAATTTTGAACCCCTGTTTCACACACTTAGAGTTGATCTTTAACAATGAGATTTTAACATATGAGCTTAATAAAATATGTCATACTGCAAATTGCAAAAATATTAACTACAAAACTTTATAGACACTTCAAAACTGACAGAGTTTCATACAAACTTCAAACCCCTATTTTATCCCTTCAGGGGTTGAATTTTGAAAAATCCTTTCTTAGCGGACGCCTACGTTATAATAGCTATCTGCATGCCGAATTTCAGCGTGATCCGTCCAGTAGTTTGAGCTGTGCGTTGATAGATCAGTCAGTCAGTCAGTCAGTCAGTCACCTTTTCCTTTTATATATAGATTATATTATATTTGACTAGTGCCACAAAGGCAGTAATATTAAAAACATAATTACACAAATTAATCACACAGGATTGGCAAGAGTCTGTGATCAATCTACAATTAACAATTTAATCCCCCATATTTGTTAAAAGGAATACAAAACAATTTACTAAAGAAAACAATTTAGTAAAGACTGCCAAACGGATATAGCTTCTGTTAGATATTGATGCAGAAGATGACTTACGAATGTGCAATAGTTGACAGAAGCTTGAATGATTCCCCTTATCTAAATATATAAAAGGAAAGGGTGACTGACTGACTGACTGACCTATCAACGCACAGCTCAAATTACTGGACGGATCGGGCTGAAATTTGGCATGCAGATAGCTATTTTGAAGTAGGCATCCGCTAAGAAAGGGTTTTTGAAAATTCAACCCCTAAGGGGGTGAAATAGGGGGTTGAAACTTGTGAAGTCCACGCGGACAAAGTCGCGAGCATAAGCTAGTTTTATCAAACGAAGTCTGTAATTCAACTACTGATTTCATTAGATTGCATAAAATAGATTATTTACCTTTATGTGTTTGATAATATCTCAACGCCTGAATTTTTATGCTATCATTTTCAGTATCTGAATTTTTACCTTTTAAAATTTTATTTACATTATTGCACCAGCTGTGAATAATCAATTTGATCACAAAATTTATTATATAATTTTTCAAATTGACTTTGTGTGTATCACATGTTAAAAAATCAAAACTTGTACTCTGATCAACTAATAATTTTATCATTTGACTTTTGCCACTTTTCCCAGGATCATTTTTTAACATGCTTTTTACTATTTTTATTATATTTCTCACACAATTTGAAAAGTTACGCGAGGGTCGGTAAAGAGATCTCCTTGTGATATCGATAGAATGTATGTATTCATCTGCTTGAGGTGGGGTGGTGTCACACAATTCATTATTGCATTTTATACAAGATTTACACACATTCCTTTTTAGCTTTTTTATGACAAACCCTGTCACATACTTTTTAGTTTCAGAGATTATTAATTTGTCTCCAATTTCTGAACTACTATCTGCCAAATTTTCTATACTTAGATCTGTATCCATTGGCTCATTGCTCATCGGGGGCTCTTTGATGTCATTTTCTATCAAAAGACAATCTAAATTTTGTAACATTTTGTTAGGATCTTCCTCACAGTTAGCCCCTAATGAGTGACTTGAATTTAAATTATTTACAAGTAATGTTTTGTAAATACTTTCAAACTGCTGGCAGGTAGGGTTTGTGTTTCTAGCCCCGTGGCTCCTCACAGAGGAGAAAAAGTTTTCCACAGGATCTTGGTTAAAACAGCGCGTTAACAAACTAGTTACATTATGTTTTTCATTTAGATATAGCCACAATTCTTTCATAACTTTAATATTGTGGATCCAATTTTTAATTGATGGAACCTGTTCATAACGAATACTTACTGTTCCATCTTTTTTTTTTGTTTCCATCTTAAATCGCATTGATTTTAATATTGGCACACTTTCATCCCATAATTTAAAATGGTCAGAGTTCATTTTCAAACAATTTTTATATATTTTATGGGTCTTTTTATAAGACCCTCCATTAAAGGAGTCAAAAAGACGATCAAATAATAGCAGCAAGTCGGCTGTGTCAGCACACTCTTGTGGTAGTAAATTATTTTCTGAAAAAGAAAAAAGATTAAAAATTAAATACTTAAATAAATACTTAAATATATTTTTTTATACATAAATGTCAGGCCACATTTACATGGATTTGTAGCTGATGCTCGCGACTTCACCCGCGTGGATTTAGGTTTCTTAAAATCTATGAACTCTATGATTTTCAGAGAAAAAAGTAGTGTCCTTCCCTAAGAAGTTATTTGTATACCAAACGTCAAAATTGGGTGGGCTGTGGGTCGATTTCATAAAACCGGCATCAATCATTATTACAATCTCAGTTGTTGTGATTGGCTGAATTTGTGCGATTCTTGTTGCAACAATGCATTGTAGCCAATAGTGAGCTGGCGTCAACCATTTATAATATTAGTATGGAGTTGTGGATGTTTTAAAGTTGCACTATCATCACATTACAGATGTAAAATAGCGCCATATATGTTGCTAATAAATAATTATTGAGAATAAGATTAGTCCTTGCTAGTCAAGTAGTACCAAAGTCTGATGAATTAATTCTAAAGTGAAGAAGGTCTTCAAATATCAGGTCTTTAAAAGTTTCAGAACATTAACAGTACTTACTTGCACAAAATCGTAGCGCTCCTGATACACGCTGACTAAAAACTTGTGCAGCATGTTTTACTTTCATCTTCGGAATTTTCTCTATGAGTACATGAGCTTCTGTTAACTTGTTGCACATTCGTAAGTCATCTTCTCCTGCATCAATATCTAACAGAAGCTTTAAATGTATCCATTTAGCAGTCTTTACTTCGTCCTCCTGTGTGAATCTTAATTCTTTTGTCAGTAAATTGTTTCGTATTCCTTTTAACAAATGTGGGGGATCAAATAAGGGGAATATATTATTATTTTCTACAGCAAAACTACTATCCCTAGGCTCGTTGCCTAATCTAAGACAATCTACTTTAGTCTCTTTTATCAGCTCATTTATAACTTTGTTGTTAATTGTAGATTGATCACAGACAGTTGAGACGACAGCCAATCCTGTTTGATTAATTTGTGTAATTATGTTTTTAATACACCTTTTTAATATTACTGCCTTTGTGGCACTTTTGCAAAACAAATAGCAAATTGGCTGTTTGAACTTAGCTTTTAGCCCCTTTATCATGAATACCAAAACATGGTCAGCAATATTCTCTGTAATTTCATTTCCCCCAAAATCTTCAAATCCGATTACTTGATCGAATGCTGTATTGAAATGTAGGGATGGAGACAAAGACATTTCATCAAAGATTAATACACATAATCGTTGCTCCATCCCCAATTTGTCTGCCGCATTTTTCAAAAGTTTAATTATCGCAGGGTTTAAGCCTGGTTTAATTGTTATTTGTTTAAGGACATCCAGTAATGTTCGTTTTGATGGCAAAGTTAACATTTTTCTCAAAAAGTTATAGCCTTTTGGACTTTTCTTATATATCGAGAGTGACATTAATTTTTCTGCATGATTAAATCTTCTTCCACGGCTTTTTTTGTTATGCTGTGTTAATTGCATTTTTACAAGTGTTTGAGCAGGCATAGGTAAGTATTTTAGAACCTTGTTAAATAATTTTGTTTTTGACATTTTTTTTGCTATCTTTACTTGGTTTCTTTGTTCGAATAATTTATTTTTCAAATTAACTATTTTCCTTAACAATTTCTGAACTTTGAGATTCACATGTCTTTGACCAGCTTTTCCTGAAAAAAAAAAGGTGTTTTTATTAAGTATACATTAACTATTAGACAATTTTCAATACTCTATTCTTGTTAAAATCTTGTTAAACAGTAAAGATTTTTTATCTCTTATTTAATTAAATTAAATTAAATTTATTGGATATTATTACATATTAAATTACATATAAGGAACACAAAAAATACTTATAATACAGATAAAAACAAGTAATAACAATTAAGTAGACCTAGGTCTAGTGGGGTGCCAGCCAGGTAACCTCCCAGTGTGTATGTGTGTATGTGTATTATTTGTTGTTTATGGCCACAACTTACTAGTAATTATTTTTTTCTGAATCTGAGTTTGAGAATATCCTGCTTGGATGTTGTGAACCACAGATGGGGTACTTTGAGCGACCGATTGATTATGTGTAGAACTTTCTGGTTGATTTATTGTATTAGCATCTAGACTTGAATCAATGGCACCTGAAATATGCAAAATAGAGTTTTAGAAGAAGTGTTTATGTTATAATTATTAGTTATACATAGTTAGTTTCTGTCTGCAACTTCATTAGGAGATTTCAGTTTTGAAGATTCCATAGAAACATTTGTACTTATTACATTTGATACCAAGTGGGGTATCCCGTAGCGCTGCCAAGTCGATTTTTTTGATATTAACAATAAACCTCTACAGTTTTGCGGCTTGTTAAGAAAAGTGATCTGTTTTACTCTTGTGTATTACAGAACCCTATGTGCTGTGTCCAACTCGCACTTGGCCAGTTATTTTCTACATAGCAGTTCTTGATTTATCGTGCAAAACGTCGAAAAATACGACTGAAGTATGGGACCCTCTGTGCACAAGTCTGACCCACACTTGGCCAGTGTTTTCAAGCTTCTACAATCTGTGCTTTGACCTATTATTGACATGTCAATCAATGTAATTTCTCAAAATCCTCTCTACTGTAATAACTAATAAATAAAACTCACCAAGGTTAAGAGAAGGAAATGCTGTCTTTGCTAGTCTTTTACTGTGATGGTATAAAAAACGATCTTCAAAGTGGTGATTGCAAATTCGATAATTCGTATATATTTCATCATCAGTCTTGCTTTCTAAATCTTGTCCTACTATCTCTTTCCATTGTTGAAATCGTTTCAAAGAGGAGTGGCCAGGTTTTGGAAAGTGATGCAAAACATCTGAAAAAGTAGTAACATAAAATATGCAATATATTATTGTATTATCTATACTTATTGTACTTATTTACTTAATCTCTATAATATATATATAAAAATGAACCACTGAATGTGTTGCTAAGCGCAAATTTCGAGAACAGCTGAACCGATTTCGCTAATTCTTTTTTTATAATATTCCTTGAAGTACGAGGATGGTTTTTATGGAATTGCCCGAAATCGACTAGGCGGTAAGACGTTCGCTGGGGCAGCTAGTAAAATATAAAAAAACCATAGTCATTAAAGTTCAAAATAATATCTAATGTTGTACCTACGTACCTACACTTAATTACAAAACAAAAAATGTACAGAATTAGTAGTCAATAATCCTTACCAATATTATAAATGCAAAAGTATGTCAGGCTGTCTGTCTGCTAGCTTTTCACAGTCAATTTGTGTAACCGTTTATGATAAAAGTTAGAAGGTACAGAGAAGCTTGCATCCAGGTAAGGACATAGGCTACTTTTGCCTCGGAAAATCAAACAGTTCCCATGGGATTCTTTAAAACGCTAAACCAACGTAGACAAAGTGGCGGGCATCATCTATTTGGTGAAGAGATAGCTTGCATCGGAGACGGTTGTAGGCTACTTTTATCACGGAAAATTGGACTTCTCACGGGATTTCTAAAATGGTTTTTTGGATGATATCCACGTGGACGAAATCGCAGGAATTATTTAGTATCATGATAAAATACCTAATGTACTAATGGAGCATAGAGTTTGACTCGTTTAAGAGATTTGTGTTAGATTACAAGTGAGCTGATTTTAAACTTACCGAATTGCTCACATCCGAACACACATCGAGATCTCCGTGGCATTTTCCCTGCACAAATCTATCGACAGAAAATCTTTTCACAAAGCAAAAACAAGTCCGTAATCCGTAGCCGTGGTCAATCGTTCAGGCATGAATCGAGTCCGTAAATCAATCCTTAGGTAGTTATCGAGGTGGTTAAAGGAAACACAGAGTCCAGTAAACAAAGCAGGGTCAGATAAATTTATCAGAAATAGAAATATTTAGAACCGCACAAACAACAATACACGAAAACATGAAAAGTTTTGAACTTCAACGGTGACCAGGGTTGCCAGATATTTACCAATTGAATTCGCCCGTTTTTTTTTTTTTTTTAATAGATATAGCGAGCAAGCGAGCAGGCGGGTCACCTGATGTTAAGTGATTACCGCCGCCCATGAACATTTGCAGCACCAGAGGAGCCGCCGATGCGTTGCCGGCCTTTAGGAATTTGTTTTAGGATTTTGCCTGCTGAGTAGCCTAAAATCGCCCGTTTCTATCTTCCAGGGGCCCTACCGCGGTTGTTTGACAGCTACAATGTTACGATCACAATCATCTCTGATTGGTTAATGCTCGCTCACTATTGGCTACAATGCATTGTTGCAACAAGGATTGCACAAATTCAGCCAATCAGAACAATTGAGATTGTAATAATGATTGATACCGGTTTTAGACAATCGCCCTACTGGTAGCCTAAATGGTTACTGGTAGCCAATCGGGATTTTTGGGCGCCGATTGGCCCGCCGAGGTAGCCTAAATGGCGGTAATTCGCCTAATCTGGCACCACTGACGGTGACTGTGGCTGTCCAAATGTTTGTAATTTAAAATTACAACAATGTGCCCGCCATCTATTTACGTCTTTTATTAACTGTTATCTATTTGTTTAGCCGTACTCGCGCTTAGATGGCACCACAAGCGAATTTCAATTTGCGATTTTTTAATGTTCTGGAGTTGCACCCCTATGATTTAACCTATGGACTTGTAACGCGCCTAATATTACGAATAAAAATTTCTGTCACTTTTGGTGCGGGACGAGGAAACACTACATAGACAACTTGACACACTCACTCAACAAAGTTTTGTGTCATTATTAACACACACATATCTAAATCTTCAACACTACTACATTTTACGCACACTAATAAGTTATATACATCAACATACAAAGACATTACGAGTGTAAGACAGTCAAATTGATTTGCGATGCTACCGTATCGATATTTTAAAATATATCGATAGTTTTTCAGAAACAAAAGTAGAAGTAAGAATTTATTACTCGTATTTAATTACTTAAAACCAGTGTTTGGTCAGCGTAGCGTATTCATCGTAGTATTCGATCGCACAATTGTGCCCACTTCATTTTAAAGTGGGCGTCTTTAGGAAATCTGTAAAAATAAAACGATTATGATAAATTATTACCTGATCCTCATCCTTGAGAAAGGTACACCTTTTAGCTACATATTACCCAGTTCAGAGACACCCTACCCCGTTTCGCGCCTATCACTAAAATTGCGTTGCTTTAATTTTTTTTTTAAATGTATTAAGTACGTGAAATCACAGAAATCGACCAGTTTTATTACAAGTATAGGTAGCGAAAAAATTGTGGTAATTAATAATAACTATTCTTTACTTGACTTGAAGACGGTAATTTAGTCGTTAATAATAAAGAAAATGTTTTCATCGATATCGATAATCGAACCGCAATCACTATCGTACTACTACGTAATTTCATGCTGTTCACGCGTATTCAAATTTTAACCTAATTTGTATATATCGAGGGTTGCAATTGTTTAGAAAAAACAAAATATAGCCTCGTGAGGAGTGTGACTCGTTTCTACCGAATTATTACGTACTCAATTACTGAATCGGTAAAGTTCTCGATTGTTATTTTATTATAATAATTTATGTAATTTAATTTATAGAAAGCGTTTATTACACCAAAAATACTTACTTATGAAATGAAATTCCATCTTTTTGTAAATTTGATGTTTTTGATTTGTTCTTGCACTCACTAACGGCACAAACAGGCATTTTTCACCCAGCGTGTAAGACGTCGTCACACATCGAAAACGATTCTGACAATGACAAAATCGATTCCGCAAACAGTGTTTATAAACGCAGTGGATTAAAAATCCATTACTATTGACAGAGGGGAATAATCATGCGAGGCGCGTCCTTAGGTTAAATCGTCCAAGCCCACAATATAATCCGTAGAATAGATAGAATAATAGGTAGATTTAAGTACTGTGTAACCGCGTATGATATAGCGATAGCACGACGTAACGATGAATAACACGACAATTATTACCATTGTTTAGTAGTCAATATTTGTATTAACCGATCAACAATATTTGTATTAAACGTTTTTTATGTGATAACAAGTAAATAACTCATGAGAAATACAATTATGCCACGAATTCTCAAAGTTTGTTTTGCAACTTCATGTATGTATTCTTGAAAAAAACCAGTTACACGATAAGGGACAAAAAATAGGTTAGCTGCGTCTCATTAGTAACTTCACCTGTGCTCTCTTTTTGGTGCGAATGAGAAAGCAAACGTTCCTGCATCTACCTTTATTACTCTATCTACGATATAATCCTACTCTATGATCCCACAGAATACCATCTACAGAGGTCGGGCCACCCTTGAATTTGTAAGCTAACCATTACCTACCTACCTAATCTTTTTTCACAGAGTACCTACATTTAATATATGCTTTTTTTTCTGGTCGGTGCCTGTAATCTGCTGTAATCATAGACAGTAGTGATTATATACTCTTTGTAATAGAGTAGTATTATTGAAAAAGTACTCTGTGTATTATTGTAATCTCGTAAGGTAGGTAAGGTAGGTATTAACAATAACACCATCGACCAGAAATAAAAGAACTTTATTTCTGGTCGGTGTAAAAGAATAACACGAACAGCAGCAGATACCTACCAATGATTTAGCCGATCTAGGATTTTGGTACGGCTTATTGATTGAAGTCAAAGTTTGAGGGCATAACCTCCTTCATAATGTGTGTTCATTTGATCTTACACTCTCTCATTAATTATTGATCTCAAGCAAGTGCAACTTACCCCTAGTGTAATAAGTTAAACAATACATTCCAAGATGGAGGAACAACTCTTAGTCCCTAAGGTGGAAGTGCTTGAAGAGCTAGAGGTCACTTTTGAACCTGACTGTGAAGATAACAAGGAATTTATTGTGCCTAAAGTTGAGTTTTCAAACACTAGTCCACACTTAGACACTGCATCAGACCAACAAATGTGTAAGCCAATCAAAACAGAAACTATTTTGAGTAAAGAAATTGTGGAGTTACGGAAAGCAATCAAGTCATCTGAAGACAACGAGGTGTCTGCAGGATGTCTGAGGACACACATTAAAGTGAGTTGCCTCTGTGTTATGTGTATATGCTGTCACTTCATGGCAGTGTGTGGCGGGTAACAGCTAATATTGTATATATTTTGTTTTCAGCGGGAGCCTGCTGAAGCTGGACCAAGTTTGTCCACAGATGATGGTCAAACACTGGGTAAGTGGAGAGGATATTATTTTATTTAATTTAATTTAATTTAATTTTTTTTAATTTAATTTATTTTATTTTATAGAGACAAACAGTTACAATTAGTTAACTAGATAGTATATATATATAAACACTTAAACCAAAGCAGTCTCCAATGAGAAATTAACACTTATAATAAAGAATTATGTCCACAACACACGGGCATAGTATGCGTATGAAAAACTAGGCACAGAGTATTTAAAACTAACTAGGTAGGTAAACTTATGGAACACAGAACTGAAATCGACTAAAGTATAAACTATAACTAGGCAGAATTTGATATAACATCCTTAATTGCTAATTTATACCTATGGAGAGAGAGATGAAAAATATCACTTTTCGCGAATAGATGATTAGCTTGGTTGCAACTTCGTCGTATGAATGTGTTATCAGGGTGTTTAGTCTTACTTGGTGCAATATGAAACAGTTTCCGATGCCGGGAGTTAACCCGTGGGCACCTTAAAGATATTTTTGATAGCAGATATGGTGAGTCAACGCCGTTGTTAAGAAGCTTAAATAAAAGGATTTGATCTCTTTGAACACGTCTGTCAGCAGCTGAAACTGGCATATGGGGATTGTCATTACTATTAGTATTGTTTAATATGTAATATGTTAGTCGTTTTTTGAACCGATTGTGGACTCTTTCAATTTTATCCTTATGTACATTATACTGAGGACTCCAGACTGTGGAAGCATATTCCAGAGATGATCTAACGAACGAGTTATAGAGAATTACAAGTGTTGACGATAGTTTAAACTCTTTGGAAATCCTTAAGACAAATCCCAACATCCTGTAAGCCTTACTAGCTATGTGGTTGACGTGTTCATCGAAAATCAGCTTTTTATCTAATATTACGCCAAGATCCTTTACCGAGGACACCCTGGTCAAAATTTCATCTCTTAGTTTATAATCAAAGTTTATAGGTTTGCGTTTTCTTGTAAATGTTATAAGATTGCACTTTTTTATGTTCAAGAATAGTGAGTTTTGGGAGCAATACTGACAAAGTGAATCTAAGTCCTTCTGTAAATCAATACAATCATTTACGCTTCTTATAATTTTGTAAATCTTATTATCATCAGCATAAAGTAAAAACTCTGAGTGTTTGAAAACTGATAAAATGTCATTTATGTAAATATTAAAAAATAATGGACCAAGATGGGAGCCCTGAGGCACACCTGAAGGGACAGGGATGAATGATGAACAGTATCCTTTGACTGTAACAGCTTGACTACGATTAAATAAGTATGATTTAACCCATCGAAGCAGGTCCCTGTGTACACCGATACGTTTAAGTTTAGAAATAAGGATATTGTGGGAAATTTTGTCGAAGGCCTTAGAATAATTATAACAATCTAGCTGACTGCCCCGGCTGCACTCGGTGTGCTGTGGACCTAACTACAAGTATAATAATAATAATCAAGTGGGGTATCAAATGAAAGGGCTTGAGATTTAAAAATTGAGACTTGAGATTTAAAAAATATTATTGATTTATTTCAGATTTTTATTTATTGCTATGAATCATAGTTTTTGATTTATCGTGAAAAATGTTGAAATACTGTAATACGGAACCCTTGGTGCACGAGCCTGACTCGCACTTGGCTGGTTTTTTATTTATCAATTTTAATCATTTGTTGAGAAAACCTTTTCAATACGGTATTTTACACCATGCGAGAAAAAATTCAAAATGGAATAAACAAAGCAATCTTTAAAATGTTAGTTTCAGTATATAAAATTATATTTTAATATAATTATAGAGCCTGTATAATAATAAAATTATTAAAATATAATTTTATTATTATACAGGCTCGCGACTGCGCGCTAAAATCACGGGTTTTACCATCTAAAAATTAAAACTGTCAAACTGTGTCTGTCCTTTTCATATTACATTAGTAAGAAGAGGATGCGAATACTCTAAAATTAGGTTGTGCTCAGAATCAGTACCATTGATCAAATAAAACTTTTGTAAACTTTTTGGTAGTTTAATATCACTTAGGATAAAATTAAGAAAATCTTCAAAGGATAAAATACCCTATTCATCTAAGTCAGAGAAAACTGGCTTATGCTCGCGACTTCATCCACATGGACTACACAAATTTTAAGCCCCTCTATCACACCCTTAGGGGTTGAATTTTCAAAAATCCTTTCTTAGCGGATGCCTATGGCATAATAGCTATCTCCATGCCAGAGTTCAGCCCGATCCATCCAGTAGTTTGAGTTGTGCATTGATAGATCAGTCGGTCACCTTTTTCTTTTATATATATATGTCGGAGAACAGGAGGATGGCTGATAATTATTATTCATCTTTAGCCGACATCAGAAGGTACTAATTAATAGGTAGGTACTTTAATCCATGTTCTTTACAAATAGTTCTCAGTAACGTATCGCACATGGAAACCATCAACGTAACACAACCAGATCACCCTAACCTAACCCTACCTATGGTCGCCTCCAACCACCCCTCACAGCGACCCCTCACCTCACTCTAAACTAGCTAACCTAAGCTAAACACTACATCGTGTGATTAGGGCGCAATTGCTATTGCAACCTCTCAATCAAGTCACGACCTACTCCGTTATCTAATCATCTCAAGGTAATCAATCACAACTTCATGAACGCTCTTAAAAGGATCATTGCATCGACTCTCTTACGATCTAAACCAGATCTTATAATTGACTTCTCATTACTAATTCAGAATATCGCAATAGCTCTACCTTCTCCACTCTGTGCACATCTGCATACAGAACACCATAGCATCGTGCGCCACACGCGCCACGACTACTATATCCACCCAAATAAGCGATCACAACAGAAACCAGATAGAATGTAAGCTATTCGATCTCATGGGCAACTCATTGTCTAATCCATTTCAACATTACACGAGAGTCATCAATGATTCTTTACCAACCGGGTTATACGATTCTAAAGCGGGTACCTACTATCAAAGTTAACTTCAAGTTACTATCACACTAAGCTATCACTTCAAACTAATCATTATCTCAACTGCCGGTATATCTCCAATTACACTCTAAATCACTAGCGTCTGCAGAAATAACCTTAACGGATGTCCTTATAATAATCTATCCACTGAGCCAAACGTTAACTCACGAATTACTCTAATATTCACCAATAATTAGTATTCCATATTCGTCAAACAACTACGCGAACATTATTAATAGTGCTTTGCAGACAAAGTCACCGGATGGCACTAGATGTTACGATTTAACACAATGTACATTAGCATCGAACAATTACTGTTCTAACTATATCACAATCACCGAATTAAATATCACGATTAAGAAACTACCTACCTATCTCAAAGAATAATAATTAGCTAAGCTATAATCTGATACTTAATTAATTTAACGCGAGAGAAAATTGTGAACGACAACAAAATTCGTGCGTGTCAAAGTCCAACTCTGACAACTAAACTAAAGATGGCTACCTTCCGTAGAGTAAAACTCATACGTTTCTTTTCACGGAGTCTATAGACAGTAAGAACTCTTTCAATATCGACCCTCCAATATATAGATTGCTATAAAATTTAACAAGAATATTGACTTTGTATAAAAAGATTTTAATTAAGAGTTGTTCACAATATGGAATAAATTGTCTAAGGATGTGGTTAATTATGTCAAGTTCTGTTAACCAGTTCAAGAATAGATTGGACAAACATTTGGAAAACTCGAAGCACTTCTGATATAGACGCATCAGCGTAAGCTGCTTAGTCTATTAAAAATAATAATAATTTTTAGATTATATAGCATAGAGTAACTGTTATATAGTGAAGTATACGTTTCCTCTTTCAGACGCTCGCGTGCGGGAGGGCAGCAGCAGAGCCAGCGACGCGGACGCGCTGCACCGCTGCAGTGTCTGCCGCAAAGATTGTAGATGCAAAAGTGCTTTACTTGTACATATGAAGACTCACACTACCGAGAAACCTTTCGCTTGTGATCAGTGTCAAGCCAAATTTTCTCGAAGAGGTTATTTAACTGACCACATTAGGATTCACACTGGTGAGAAACCTTTCGCATGTAGTCAATGTCCGGCCAAATTTTCTCAAAAAGGTACTCTAAATGTTCACATGAGGACTCACACTGGCAAGAAGTCTTTCGCGTGTAGTCAATGTCAGGCCAAATTTTCCCAAAAAGATACTCTAAACGTTCACATGAGGACTCACACTGACGAGAAACCTTACGCTTGTGGTCAGTGTCAAGCCCGATTTTCTCATAAAGTTAGTCTAAGTGTTCACATGGCGACTCACACTCGCGAGATATCCTTTCCCTGTAACTTATGTGACGCCAAATTTCCAATAAAATCTCGTCTCACTGACCACATGAGGGAACACACTGGCGAGAAATTATTTCCCTGCGACTTATGCACCGCCAAATTTCCACAAAAAAGTAGCTTGAAGGTTCACATGAGGACGCACACTGGCGAGAGACCTTATGGCTGTGACTTATGTACCGCCAAATTTACACAACAATGTCATTTAAACGCTCACATGAGCACTCACACGGGCAAGAAACCCTTTTCCTGTGACATATGTCACACCGAATTTTCTCGAAAAAAGATTTTAAATAACCATATGAGAACTCACACTGCCAAGAAACCTTAGTATTATTGCCAGCATTGCCAATTTAAATATTCAATCAAAAGTAAAAAAAAAACTGGCCAAGTGCGTGGTGAGCAACGCGCAGTGTAGGGTTCCGTAGTCACAATCCTCGAAAAACAGATATATAACTCCTTAACCTGTGAACCCTACTTAGCCATGATAGTTTTCCTTTAAAATTGATTATATATACTACTGCTTTTTTTCACGTTCCTATAGAGACACTTGACTCTAATAAAAATTAGCACTTTAAAACATCGTATTTTACAAACGGATCTATAAATCGAAAAATGATGTTCCCACACTCACAGTATTTTTAAAAGACCTATTCAACGATACCCCACACTATGGGGTAGACGAGGAAAAAAAATTCATCCCCACTTTACATGTAGGGGAGCTACTCTAAAAAAAATATTTATCAACATTTTGTTTCATCACTTTGTCGGTTGTTGGTTGTTGTTGATTAATATTTACCGTAATTTATACCCATGCCAAATTACAGATTTCTAGCACTAATAGTCGCTGAGATTAACCGAGGACGGACGGACGGACGGACATGGCGAAACTATAAGGGTTCCTTGTTTACTACGGAACCCTAAAAATCACGTGATGAGTGATTTCCACGACAGACAAACTAGGAACCGTAATAAGCTTGCAACTCCTACGATCCGACTCGCGAAATTGGGAAAGTCATTTGTGGGTGTGATACATGGTACCTACAATAAGAAAAAAATACGTGCTCGCTACGTGTGGGCATCAGCTATAAAATAGAAATTAAGTATCATTATGTTCGCACGAAGCATTATAGATGTATCTACCTACCTGTTTAATAAATTGATACAGAAATTCAGTTTTGTTTCATTTCACACACAGTCACACTCGATCGACTCACACTGTGACCCGATCGAGTGTGACTCACTGGGAACCCACCGTGAAATGTATTGTTGTACCAAAAAAATACCACTATCAACCACAACAATTGTAAAATTGTAACCACACTTACATGGATTTTACCCAGGATATGCGTACCGCATTCAGTCAACACTTGCTACACACGTAATATGTAGGTGTGACTCAACGGGAATACCATTGAGTCACAGTTTTAAAAAACCCGTTAGGTCACACTGTTACTCACGGGGGTACGAGTTGTGACTCAACGGAAATAACCCTGCGTACGGGTCTATTGCTTTTGAGGAGGCGTTAAAAGCATAAATAGTAGGTAGGCATGTTCAAGAAAAACTTATGCAGTTTTGGAATTGACACCCTTTATAAAAAAAGGTGCAGATCTGTTCTATTCTTTAGAATACCCGGCTGAGTTTGTTGTGGGCTCTTCTCAGACCTGGGCGCGTTTGGAACCCTTATAGCTTTACCACTATATCATCTTACAAATAAAAATTTTGACAATCGGCAAGCGTAAAATTTTACCAATTCTGAATAAATGATTTGAGTTTTGATGGGAGGCTTCAGCCGTGGCTGGTTCTCTCACTGACGGGAAAAGCACAATAATTATTTTCTCCTTCCTCACTGATTGTTCTGTAAGTGCAACCGGAGGAGGTTATTCCCGTTGAGTCACACCCCCGTATGTAACACTGTGACACAAGGTGCCAACAATTTCAAAACATTCCCGTTGAGTAACACTGTTACACAACGGGAATTTTAAGGCGGATTAGTCAAGAGCGCCCTAGGCAAGCACCTCATAGGCACCCCTCTAACAGCCATATTAAAAAATTTACTAAATTCGAAAGAACGAGGAATCGTCTCATTGCCTAATTGGTAGTTGGTGATTATATTTATTTATTGAAGAATGTCACGTCATGACACTTTGCTATATTAAAGAAGAGGCAGTTTCGGTCACGGCATTCCGAACCAGTGGTAAATTAAAACTACCTGACTATTCATAAGCACTTTTAAAAAGTTTACATGAATAAAAAAACATTCTGTTCTATTCTACTCCAAGATAATATTACTTAGTAGGGATAATTAGGTAGGTCAACCCACCACCTCCCATGGCCCCACCAACCTCGCGGTTATATGGGCCGAAACGCGGGAGGGCGTCCGTTCGGTACTTGCTCGGTGGCTCTTTCTTGACTCCCTACAAATTCTTTCTTTCCTGTCCTTGTCCTTAATTGGTCTTTCTCCCCTTTCTGGGGCAGACGTACACAACACACAGATCCCCGCGTGCCCCGCGGCAATTAGGTAGGTCAGGTAATGGAACCCTACATGATCACCTGCGCCCCTTCGTAACCTCGCGCCCCTAGTTTGCCTTAGGGATAATCTGCCTCTGAATGCAAGTGTTACCTGAGAATTAGTGGACTGTTGACTTCAGCGTGGTCTGCAGGAGCGCGCAGCTGGCGCCAGGCGGAGATGTGACGACACCCGACGAGGACGAGCTCCGACAAGGGGGGTGGGGGGAATAATAGACCGGCAATAGTGTTTCATGTTCATTTATTTACTTATATCCGTAGGTACTTACTACAAAGATTTGAATATTTTTCTACATTTGCATACATAGCTAATTATAAAGATGATTTCAATGTATGTACCTCCATATGGCGTTACATACAAGGTGTAACCTGTGGCCCTACCGCGGTTGTTTGACAGCTACAATGTCACGATCGCAATCATCTCTGATTGGTTAATGCTTGCTCACTATTGGCCACAATGCATTGTTGCAACAAGAATCGCACAAATTCAGCCAATCAGAACAATTGAGATTGTAATAATGATTGATGCAGGTTTTAGGCAATCGCCCTACAGAATGCTAGTAAAAACGACAGGTGATACTAATCATGATCACTGATATGATACCACAAAACACGCGAAAAAAAAAAAAAACCCATATTTTGTAAACGTTCACGATATGTTTTCAATAAAACATCTGACTGACGCTAGAGGTCAACGAACGTCGCGAAAGTAGGCCACTCGGAGTCAATGCTGCGTCGTAGGCGGGGCATTGACTCGAGTTTTGCACGCTATACATTGCTGGTTTGAAAGATACTAAATCACTAAAACTATAGAATGAGGCAAATGGTTATTGGTATTGGATTGTGTGTAGGTAGTATAACAATAACGCTAAGTTTTTGCTAGCGTTCTATTTACACTCTGTATATCGTTATAGCCTATTGAGGTGTGTATTTGTCATGAAAATTTCGACTCTGTATCTATTACGGTTCATGAGATACAGCCCGCTGACAGACAGATAGACGGACAGACAGCAGAGGATTAGCAATAGGATCCCGTCGACATCCCGTACGGAACCTTAAAAATACAATAGTGTCAATATTCATGTGTTTCACTATAGTTGGGCCATTACGAACGTGCGAACTAATTTTAACAGACTCGCTCGCACTTACAGATCTTATGGCACTGGAACCTGATGCTCTGATGTTGTGTGTAACAGAAAAAAAAAAGATTTGTCGATAGTCGAAAACAGGTTACAAAGAGCGAGGGGGGAAACAATACAAAATTATACCTGCGTCCGAACGGCATCCCTTTATCGATAACGAGTTCTGCGGCATTCTCACAACCCTATGATCGTAATCACTACCCCTATTATAAATGGAAAAGCGTGTTTGTTTGTTGGTTTGTCCTTCAATCACGTTGCAACGGATCAACGTGATTTTTTGCATGGGTATAATAGTTTAAGGCCTGGAGAGTGACATAGCCTACTTTTTATCCTTGAAAATCAAAGTTCCCACATGATTTTTAAAACCTAAATCCACGCGTATGAAGTCGCGAGCATCAGCTAGTAATTTATGACTCGGTTCGCAAGTTCATAATGGCCCAAGACTAGTGTTTTGTAAAGTTCTCACAGATATCACAAAGGATTGTCACCAGTGTGAGATGCGGGCATATTGGGTGTGACATAAGTCACAGAAATGAGATTGCTCGCCACGGTCAGTCATCATGTCACGTTTAGAATGTCCTTTTTGTAAAAATTTCGTGTGACATAAGTCACATAAATAAGCAGTGTGAGTCCTCATGTGAACATTTAAACTATGTTTTTGAGCGAATTTCGCTTGACATTTACAACAAGCGTAAGGTTTCTCGCCAGTGTGAGTTCTCATGTGTGTCATCAAATTACCTTTTTGAGAAAATTTGGCTTGACATTTACCACAAGCGTACGGTTTATCGCCAGTGTGAGTCCTGATGTGAACATCTAGACTACTTTTTTGAGAAAATTTGGCCCGACATTTACAACAAGCGTAAGGTTTTTCGCCAGTGTGAGTCCTTATGTGCTCAATTAAACAACCTCTTCGAGAAAATTTGGCTTGACAATGGTCACAAGTATAAGGCTTCTCCCCAGTGTGAGTCCTCATGTGTACAACTAAAGCCTTTTTCGATCTATAAGCTTTGCGGCAAACATTGCAGCAAACTCTGCCGTGTCGGGGCGCGCGCCTCTTCCGCACGGGATCATCTGAAAGGGGAAATATATACTTCAATAATTATTATTATTCTATATATGGAAAGATCGTGATAGCCTAGGGGTAAGGACTTGCTTCAGGCTTGCACTTCACACACCTTCGAGAAGATAAAAAAACTCAGGCATACCGGTTTTCTCACGATGTTTTCCTTCACCATTAGCTCAATTAGTGATATTTGAATGCTTGAAACACACTTAACTTCGATAAAGTTATATCCTCTCCACTTACTCAGTGTGTGAGCACTCTCTATGGACAAACTTGCTTCAGCTTGAGCAGGCTTCCGCTGAAAACAAAATATATACAATACTAGCTGTTATGTTAGTCCCGCAAATTGCTATTGCGCTGGAACCATGTCTCATCAACATCGAAATGTCGTCATTTTGACGTCAGCCAAAATAAAAATATACCATCAGCTCGAAACTTCTGTCTAGTGTTCGTGTTTTAGTCGTCACTAAAATGGTGGCCACGGCATTAGCAATTTGCAGGACTGCAACCCGCCACACACTGCCATGAAGTAGCAGCATATACACATAACACAGAGGCAACTCACTTTAATGTGTGTCCTCAGACATCCTGCAGACACCTCTGTGTCTTCAGATGACTTGATTACTTTCTGTAACTCCACAATTTCATTGCTTAAAATAGTTTCCGTTTTGATTGGCTTACACATTTGTTGGTCTGATGCAGTGTCTGAGTGTGGACTAGTGTTGGAGAACTCATCTTTAGGCACAATCAATTCCTTGTTGTTACAGTCAGGCTCCAAAGTAACCTCGAGCTCTTCAAACACTTCCTCCTTAGGGACTAAGAGTTGTTCCTCCATCTTGATGTGCTTTGTACAACTTTTTGTAGACATAAGATGCACTGGCTTGAGATCACATGAGAGGCGGTATAACACACACTATGAATTAGTTTTATACCTTCAAACTTTGACTGCAACTGATGAGTAAAGCCCATTAAATCAATGGTAAAGCCACAGAAATTTGCCTCTACTGGTCGAGCGATTCTATTAAGACGACCTGTCGAGCATTAGGTACACGGTTTTATGCTCAAATCAAAGGGAAAACCGGAGAACCGAGCTAACCCTACTCACAAGGAACATGTAGTAAAAAACTATTGTCACCACTTTTCTGTTTTCACACATTTTTCACATTGTTTTACAAAATAAACAAAATAAAAGCTTGATGTCTGCTCGATTTAAAACGTAGTGATCACAGAACACATTTACTCCAGGAGGTAGTGATGTGGTAGTGATTATATACTCTTTGGATTTAAAGATCTACGCATGATCTACGGCTTTGGCACAGATTATTATTGACAGGCGTAGATAGAATAATAGGTAGATTGAAGTACTGTGTAACCGCGTATGAGATAGTGATAGCACGACGTAACGATGAATAACACGACAATACAATTACGCCACGAATTCTCAAAGTTTGTTTCGCAACTAAAGTTGCATGCCATGTATGTAAGTTGTATGTATTCTTGAAAAAAACCAATTACACGATAAGGGAAAAAAATAGGTTAGCTGCATCTCTGTTTATCACATCTGTGTTCACATGACATTTACGTGTTACGTAAATTTACGTCACGTTATGTAAAACAGATATAAAGCCTAGTCTACAATAATTCAGGCTAAGGGGATCACATTCAATTTATTAAAAACATGTTGACTGCCGACAGATTAAATTGTCTAGGCATGTGAAGGAACAAATCGGAATAAATTTTTAGAAAAAAAATTAGATTTAGATTTTAGTGTTGTTAATCGTTTAATTTTCTGCAGTAGATAATGTGTATTATGTTAAAGAATTACCTAATAATTTAGAAATGGGATAAAAGTAAATCTGGTACAAAATGATAATAGTAGATATAATAGAACACGACACAATAAAAAAAAATCAATTTATCAATTTTATTTATTTTTACTGGTTATTATAGTGGCAGGATTAAGTAAATTATAAACAGAAATGGCCGAACCTTCGAAAATAGATTTATTTATTTTCATTAGGGTACCATTTCTTGAACTACTTATTTTTATCATCATCGAATGTGGTAGGTAATAGCTTTTTTTGATATATTTACTTACTACAAGATCTGTTGACTAATATAATTTTGACAATACTTCTCTGAAAAAAACATTTAACTATATCGAACAAAGGTATCATCATATTATTGTTTTGATATTTTACTTTATATAGATATTATTTTTATTGTATTTGTTTTTCAGATGCCGCCTCGAAAAACTCCCGCCGAAAGGCAAAAACTTTATAGAGAAAAACTTAAAATCCAAAATCCCGAAAAATATAAAGAAATCAAACAGAAAACAGCAGCAAGAGCTCTTGAGTACTATAGAAAAAAACAAAGAACCTTAACAGAAGAACAGATACAGGAATTACGACTACGAAGAAAAGAGCAAGATCAGAATGCAAGAAATTCCCAAAGCGAGACACAAGAGCAAAACGACCCAGAACACCTACCTTCAGGACTCTTTCAACAACAACCTAACCGTAGAGATATTAGAAATAGCCAACGCAAGATCGAATATAAGAAAAGAAAAGAGATTCGACAACTGCAGGATAGTATGAAAAAAATATGGAAGGGATTCAAGACGCTGCAAAGAAAATACAACAGACAGCAGAAAAAGCTTAATGGATTAAATGAAACCTGCAATGATTTAAAAAGAGAGCTAAACTTGGTGAACATGTTAAGTGCTGAAAATACAAATTTAAATGAATGCACACCACTAAAAAAAACTGAACAATTCATTAAAGAAAATTTGAATAACATTATTACTAATAATTTTGACTAAAATTTAAGACTTCTTGCATGTACTAAAAGTTCAAAGATTCCTAGATCAGGCAAGTCTAGTCTTTAATTGTTGTACTTTTGCGCATTTGAGTCAAATTTGAGTTAAGTTTTTAAGTTACAAAATAAAGTTCTTAGGCTTTCACTTTAATTTCTTAGATGTTTGTTATTTTCTTATTAAAAAAACCTTCACCAAAGTACTTTGTTACTATATAACAAAGTAAAATAGACTTAGAATAATAAAAAAAAATATAATATAATATTTATAATAGAATACCTATTTCATTTAGTTTTTTATTAAGTGATCACTTCGATGATCAAAATATTGTGCCTACGATTATAAAAATTATAACATTATTTTAAAAATAGAATGATGTTAGAAAGCTCAAAGTATCAGTGTTTTATTTACATTTCAATTAGGCTTTTTACCCGACTATGGCAAAGCCAAAAAAAGGGTAATGTCTTTAGCAATCTATGTATGTATGTTTGTATCCGATTTTTGTATCGGATTCTGTGTGTTCCACCGTAGAGCTACACTACTAGTCCGATTTTACCTATCCTATAATATTGTGTTTAGGTAGTATAATAATAGCGCCAAGTTTTCGAAAGCGGTCTCCTTATACCCTGTATAAGCTGTTTTGGGTCAGTATTAAACAATATTTTGTTCACCTATTAGGGTCTAATAACTCATACCTCAATAAACGAATTGTGTTACAAAAGATATTGAATGAAATATTGCGCACAAATGAGATCTAGGCTTTAGAATTTTATATAACATTTTTACGTAACATTTATGTTTTTGTGACTTAAAAAATTTATGTCGCTTTTATGTCACATAAGGAAAAAACCACGGCCTTACCCATATACTCTGCTATTGAATTTATTAAATCAGTTCAGTTTTTCAAGATCTCTGCCTCTCTGTGTTTTATTTCTACCTATGTCTACAACGTGTGATGAGTGTATGATGTATCTGGTATCAGTGACCAATACGCGTTTTTTTTCGAATATCTACTTATTGGTTGTACGCACAAAAAAACTTTCACGAACAATTACACGACGTTACGCACTAAAAAACTATCCAACTCAAATCCAGAAATTCAACATTATTTTGCTGGGATTACGCACACGTGTGACGTGACCAATGTACAAGTTGAAGAGTTAAAATTTTACAAAAAAAATAAAAACCGACTTCGTTACATAAACACTAAAAATTTAAAAATAATTTAATTTATTACCGAATATATTATGTATACAAGAGTTAATATAGTTCCATAATAATACTTATTGGTGCCGGTGCCAATTAGCTTTAGCTGCGCGAATCGTCTGGACTTCATATTTTTATGGGACTCCACAATGGCACCTCATTGGCACCGACCCCAAAAAATATTATTATGGAACTATATTAACTCTTGTATACATAATATATTCGGTAATAAATTAAATTATTTTTAAATTTTTAGTGTTTATGTAACGAAGTCGGTTTTTATTTTTTTTGTAAATTTTTTTTATTTCACAATTTTTAGTGGCCCCATGGAATTATGCTATGACGGGTAAAAAATCTACTGTTTACGAAGTTATTACACTGATCGCGAGCAATTTACTCTTATCGGTTGAGGAGTTCCAGTATCTATCTTCGAAGATGTTCATCAGATGTTCACCAAATTGAAATGGGACCAACTTTGAAGTATACCCTTTCAAACAAAAAAAGAATTTTCAAAATCGGTCCAGGCGTTTTTGAGTAATCGGGGAACATACATAAAAAAAAAAAAAAAAAAAAAAAAAAAAAAAAAAAAAAAAGATTCCGACGAATTGAGAACCTCCTCCTTTTTTTGAAGTCGGTTAAAAATAGGTACCTACCTAATGATTTTCAGCTTATTTCGTGGTTTAGCAATTTGACAGCATGTGAAATATAGGATCTATTGATGGCATCCGTATCGAATATGAATTTTGGAAACCAACTATTAGTTAAGAAAAATACGAGATATTTTAAGAGAAAATCGACAAAGAAAATGATTGTTTGTCTACTTTATCACGTGATCGTAAACGCCTGTGATTGGCCGAAAGGTTGATGACGTCAACTGCTTGAAAACTCGTAGTCAACAACTAGAGTCCTTAAACATCAGTGAATAACAATTCAAAAATATTTTCAAAAAACCGGTCAAGTGCGAGTCAGGCTCGCACAACGATAAGGTTCCGTACAACAGTCGTATTTTTTCGACATTTTGCACGATAATTCAAAAACGGTTTCATGTCAAATAAAACAGAAAAATTGGAAAAAAATTATTTTATTACTATTATGTAGCACTTTTACAATTTTAAATATTATAAAACTTAAAATAATTCTATAAATATAAATTAGTAATTTAAATTTCTATATGAATAGGTATTATACCTACTGCCTATACACTAGGTATAGCTTCACAAGTATAAGTCAAAGTCAAAGTCAAATGATTTATTCAAAATCCGTACCCTTATATAAATGCGAAAGTGTGTTTGTTTGTTGGGTTGTCCTTCAATCACGTCGCAACGGTGCAACGGATTGACGTGATTTTTTGCATGGGTATAGATAAGGACCTGGATAGTGACATGGGCTACTTTTTATCCCGGAAAATCAAAGAGTTCCCACGGGATTTTTAAAAATTTGAATTCCACGCGTACGAAGTCGCGGGCATCAGCAAGTAGGTAATAAATTACTCTTTTTGATGGTCAGTTGTTGGATTTGTAAGATATAGTGGTGATAATTATTACGCAAACTTAAAGCTACGAGGGTTCCAAACGCGCCCCGGTAGTATAGTACGAGGCAGGTCGAGATGGCAATCGGGGTATGGGGGGATCGCCCCGCACACCCGCACGTCACTCGCGCTCGCTCGCACTGGGTTAGTGGGATGTGGCACCCAAAAAAGGGGTCTCCCAATTTTTTTTGTTATCGTATCGAGGGAGGGTTCAAATTAAAGAAACCAATGCTGATTTCATAAATATTAGTATACTACAACATTCAAATTTCAGCGTTTATTAATTAAGACGATCGATCATAGTCGGGTTTTTAACTTTATCTTGTTTCCTTTTGAGGTACGGAACTCTAAAAACACACTGTATAACGAACTTAAAAGAAAAACAATCACAGCTAAGTAGGCTTTACAAGCTAACGAGAACTTGTCGACCAACGCTTAAAATGTACTTGGCTCTCATGAGCAGTTTACGAGATTTTCAATTCACCAGATTCGCAACTCACCAGATTCTCAATTCACCAGATTCGCAACTCACCAGATTCTCAATTCAACAGATTCGCAACTCACTAGATTTTCAATTCACTAGATTTGGTATAATCGCACAGAAAATGAAGATCTGACCAGAATTGAGAATCTGGTAAACTGCTCATGAGCGGCGGTACTTGGTACTATTTTTAATTGTTTTTATTACTTGTTTATATAAAACTGATAGATGACGCCCGCGACTTCGTCCGCGTGGATTTAGGGTTTTTAAAAATCCCTTGGGAATTCTTTAATTCCGGGCAATAAGTAGCCCATGAAGGTTGAACGGATGGGCCGTGAAAAGCTAGCAAACAGACAGACACACTTTCGCATTTATAATATTAAGTATGGATTTGTTAATAGTTTAAATGTTAATCGCTATCTAGGTCGGAGTCGGAGTCCTTGCGGCCGCGGATGGTTTTCTTGCTCTGTATGTGCAGCGCGCGCTGCTTCTTGGCCTCGGCGGGCGGCAGCGTCAGGTCCCCCGAATACTCGATCACTTGGGACCTGCGACACACACACTGCTAGTGATCTCTTGAAAAGAGCAACCGCCGAGTTTCTTGCTGGTTCTGCTCGATAGGAACGGCATTCCGAACCAGTGGTAAATTAAACCAGTTGACAAATCAAAAGCACTTGTAAAAGTTTACTTGAATAAAAATCTATTCTATTCTATTCTAGTTGGTACGGCACTGCCAGAGTGAACTATCCACGGAAACTGGCTGGTTTCCGCACTTAAACGTTTCCGTCTGTTGTGCGTGCATCGCCCCTCCCCGCTGAAGTGCACCACCGGCACAAGAGGCGGAACAGCTCGGACCGTGATCGTGGACCAGTGGGTGTTTGAGGATCCGGACCGCAGGGCACGCGGGGATCTGCGTTTTCGTGCACGTCTGCCCCAGAAAGGGGAGAAATACTCAAGGGGACAAGGAAAGGATACAAAGAAGTTGTAGGGAGTCAAGAAGGCGCCCCGGGAAAGAGCCACCGAGCAAGTACCGAACGGGCGCCCTCCCGCGTTTCGGCACATATAACCGCGAGGTTGGTGGGGCCGTGGGAGGTGGTGGGTTGTATCCACGGAAAGAAGTTAGTATAGCGCGCTCTCTGCTTCTGTTTGTACCTACTGTAATACTATGTCGATCTAAAGGCTACACTAGTGAGATCACCTGGCGATCCTCCACTCGAGCAGATCCGTGGTGAAGTCGTCTCGGTTGCCCAGCTCTGTGAAGCCCACTATGAAGTCTGTGGTCTTGTTGGCCTTCACGAGTCCAATTGTGGGAATCACGCGCACCTTGAGCCGACCTGAGGATAGGTTATTTATTATAACTAGTGTCAGACTTCAGCCATCTTCAGTCAAAAAACACCTTCGGCTTCGGCCGAAATGAGCCGTAAAGTAATGTCACACGCTACCGGTAATATCACACGCTACCTGCAGTGTCACACGCTAACTGCAGTATGACACGCTAACTGCAGTATGACACGTTACCTGTTATGTCACACGCAACCAGTAATGTCACACACTACCTGTAATGTCACACGCTACCTGTAATATCACATGTTGCCTCCTAATGTCACACGGTACCTGTAATGTCACGCGTGACCTGTAATGTCAAACGTAACCTGTAATGTCACACGTGACCTGTAATGTCACACGTTACCTATAATGTCACACGCTATCTGTAATATCACACACTACCTATAATGGCACACGCTACCAGTAATGTCACACGCTACCTGTATGCATCACGCTATCTGTAATGTCAAGCGCTACCTGTAATGGCACACGCCACCTGTAATGTCACACGTTACCTGTAATAGCACACTTGCCCTGTAATATCACACGTTGCCTCTAATGTCACACGCTACCTGTAATGTCAAGCGCTACCTGTAATGGTACACGCCACCTGTAATGTCACATGTTGCCTCTAATGTCACACGCTACCTGCAATGTCACACGCTACCTGCAGTATAACACGTTACCTGTAATGTCACACACTACCCGTAATAGCACACTTGACCTGTAATGTCACAAGTTACCTGTAACATCACACTTGACCCGTAGTGTCACACGTGACCTGCAATATCACACGTGACCTGCAATGTCACACGTGACCTGTAATGTCACACGTCACCTGTAATGTCACACGTTACCTGTAATGTCACACGTTACCTGTAATGTCACACGATACCTGTAATGCCACATTACCTGTGAGGAATGGAGCCCTCTCCACATTGAGCTTCACGAATCTGGTCTCCACATGTTTCTTGGCCAGAGTCCTAAGGTGCATGTCCACGATGCGGCAGCGCGGCGCGTCGTCGCGGTAGAAATGGCACACTACATTCTCGCTTTTATTACATACAGTGAAGAATTCTTTTTCGTCTGACAGCTCTGAGTATTCCCCGTGGCCCTGGAATGAAAGAAACAAGTAAATTAAAAAAACAGTGGTATTTTGGATTTTCAAAGTAATTGTAGTATCGAAAATAAAAATTCCATAATTTTGTGAATTGAAACCATTTACATATCAAGTTAGTTTGGGTAAAAACTGATCAGTTACTTTATTTTTTCAAAAAAAAGCTACAGCAAACCTTTGTGATAGGAATTTATTGCGAATATTACGCATTTTTATTTAGTTTTCTGTTATAAATTTAGTATTGAAGGTGTGTAAAGTCATTTATGGTGCAAATAAATAAATAAAATAATAGTCACCATAGCAAGCCACTCCTGCTTCTGAATGGCGCGCTGCTTCATTTCGGCGATGCGCTGCTGTCTGATCACTTCCAGGTCACTGTTGTCCAGTGTGTCTAACCTGGAAGTCAAAGTCAAACAATTTATTCAAAATAGGTAATAAATTACACTTTTTGATGGTCAGTGGATGGTTGTTGGACCTCCAAAGAGCCATAGAGAAGAAAAGAACAAGAGGTTGTTGGATTTGTACGATGATATAGTGATGATAATTTTTACGCAAACTTAAAAGGGTTCCAAACGCGCCCCGGTCTGAGAAGCACCCACAACAAACTCAGCCGGGGGGATTTAGCGTTTTTTTTTATCATATCAGTAATCATCATCACCTGAGTTCGTTTTTGCCAGCGTTCTGGTTACACCCTGTATATGTTTGTATATATTTACCTTTCCAATTCATTGTCCAACTGCTTCTCGACGGTCTGTGCCACCTGCTGCAACACCTGCTCCATGTCTGCCAGTTCCTACAACAGAGTGCAACTGTACTTTACTCTGTCAACTGCAGTACACTGCAGAAAATAATGTATAGTCAAACCGGCCGAAAAAATATTCCAAAAGATCATAAGTCAGTACTTATACATTCAAAACGCTAATGTAACTGTTTGGGTTAAGGTCCAATGTCAAATGACGAATAATTACAAGAGAGATTTACGTTTTAAATATCCTGTGGGAACTTTTTTATTTTCCGGGATAAAAAGTAGCCTATGTCCGGCCCTTGGATGCAAGCTATCTTTGTACTTAATTTCGTCAAAATCGGTTGAACGGATGAGTCGTGAGAAACTAACAGACAGACACACTTTTGCATTTATAATAATATTATTATGGATGAAGAGAAAATGTTAGTAACAGGGTCAAGTCGGTGACCTCATGCGGCATCCGCACACATGTTACTAAGAAACGAAAATACAGACACACTTACTGCTTGTACGGTGATGCGAATAGCGAGAATCGATCACAGTGATACTTATTATTATTTCACAACAACAATCACGATTTTATTTCTATAACTTTCTAATGAAATTCACAAAACAAAAGAAACACCCTTAGCTTGTGTTGAATTTGTTGACAAATTTTTGACAATTTTGCATTTTTTGAAGATGTCAAAGCCAAACGTAAGTGTCACTCAAGTCTGACATTGAGAGATTATCTATCTTTGCAATTTGCAAAAAGTGTGACCGATTGTGGCAGATTTCTACCATTTGGGCAGATTTGACTACCTTATTTTCACTTTTTTCCAAGGCGTGTTCCTTAAAAGCTTCATATGAATGGATGTTACCCTCCGATGTCGTCGAGCCCTAGGACTCAAACCCAAACTTCTGTCGAGCGCTACTTTCTTCAGTGACTTCGCTGCTCAGCACGTAAATAATAATTACAGATACTATCTGTCCCGGCTTACTCACGTGTGTAGTCGACGTTAGCCCGACTAGTTTCGAACCCATACGGGGTCCTTTTTCAAGGGAGTCCGTCCGCGCCCGCGCCGCGGTTTTGACTGCGGGGCGCACGTGCCGCTGCCCGTAGAGCCCGTTGTGAGGGTGGCTGGGGTGGGGGGGGGAGACAGCTGCCGATCGTCTCCCGACAGTTCCTGCTGTTCTTCATCACTGGAACCGTCACCGAAATCCAGGCACGCGGAGCTAATGGTGTCCCGTCCCACGACTGATGCCCTTGTCTTAGCGTCAAAAAGCGGTTTCCACGCTGAGGGTAGCATCCATCCATTGTCACGATTGAAATTCGGGTGGCGACTAATTTCGATCGCTTCCCGTATCTTCCGCGGTACTAGAAACTTTTCCCGGGACAACACGGAAACCTTGTCGAATCGTATGTAGTGCGTCGTACCCGAATTCTGGATATGTTCTGCTATTGCTGACCCATTGGTGTCTACATTTTTGACGCTGCGTATGTGTTCCATCACTCTCATCACAACGGGCTCTACGGGCAGCGGCACGTGCGTCCCGCAGTCAAAACCGCGGCGCGGGCGCGGACGGACTCCCTTGAAAAAGGACCCCGTATGGGTTCGAAACTAGTCGGGCTAACGTCGACTACACACGTGAGTAAGCCGGGACAGATAGTATTTATAATGGAAATCACTCACGGTAGTTTAAACGCTAAAATAATTACAGAGTTTATTATTTTACGCACTTCGCTATTCATCTCGGAATGAACTTGAGAGCACAGAGTACATTGAATATACGGCTTTCGAGAGCTTTACTAAATTACATGAAAACGCTTAAGTACTTAAAATTAAGTTTACTTGAAAACTTCATACGTGTAAATTAGGCTGTGAAATTAGCCTTTATGCTCAGAACAAAATGACGTGCTCTCATCAGAGAGTAGGGTGATTTGTGAAGGCTATGGCTAGAACCCAGAGCCGTAAAACCAGTTAAAAAAGATTGTGAAGTGGTATTTTTCACTTTCTTGCTTTTATCTTGTTTCTACTTTCTTGTTAAATAATTAAATTTTGATTTTTAAGCGTTGATTAGAAATTAATGAATAACAGTGCGCCTACTCAAAGTGTTATTACTTATTTTGTGTGAAAAAATATTTTTAGTGTTGTTTCCAATGGGTTCAAGTTATACGTATTAGTGATTCGTAAACTTTTTTACTAAAAGGTAAATACTTAATTTGGTTTGTTGATTTGAGAACTGCATACCGGTTTTACGTTAGGACTTAGGACTTGAGCGCAGGCTCCACAAAACTCAAAAAGCCCGCAACGCATTTTTTTATTACCATGGGCTGAAAAACAGATATGGCGGCATCGGGCGGATCGAAGAAAAGCTGATGGCGCCGAGAAATGTCTTGCGAACTTACGGCTTCGTGTGGTTTTTTAATCGCTGTTTTGTTATTATCAGTCGAATAATAATGCTAAGGGCGTAAAATAAGGGGTTGAAATTTGTGCATTCCACGCGGACGAAGTCGCGGGGCATAAGCTAGTATTTCAATAAATTGAACTTTACCAGAGCCATCAAATACTTTCAAAAATTCATAACTCGTAATTTATTAATAGTACAGAGTTTGTTTGTAGTACACATAGAACACAAAGTACATAATATTATGTATTTTTGGAATACATAGTAGGTAATGTGTTCAAAAAACAAATTCCGTCAATATGTAGGTACTGTAGATGAAGTCATGAGCTATAATAGCTAGTAATATAAATTAACTGTGTGTTTGTATTTTACAGAACTGCCCTGTAAGTGCAACAAGTGACCCATGTGAACTAAAAACCTCAACATGGAGGACAGTACCAAGCAGTCAATACTTAACACAGGGCTCATAATACCCAAAGAGGAGATCAAAGAAGAGGTAGAAATAACTTTCGAGGATGACTGTGAGGATAGCAAAGAGTTTCTTGTGCTTAAAGAGGAGTTGTCCAACTCCAGTCTTCCAGAAGAGGAGTACGACCAGACCGTGATGCCCATCAAAACAGAACTGACCTTGAGTAAGGAGATCAGTGAGATACGCAGTCGGCAAGAGATGCTGGAGCACGGGGAGCCTTCGGGATACGTAGAGATTAAGGTGGGTGCTTTTTCAATCGGCTATGGAGCTACAGTACGCGGCCGAAAGTGATGCACATCGGCCTTTAGAATGACATTTCGCCTTTGTAGAGCGTTGTCTCTGTCACTCATACCTATATGAGGTTTTATCGGTACAGAGAGACAATGCTCTACAAATCTCGTTTTAAAGGTCGATGTACATTATTTTCTGCCGCATACTGTAGATGCATTTGACGATACCAAAAGTACATGTAAAAGTTAATTTGAATAAAAATATTTCTATTCTATTCTGCCGATTGTGTCATCATCAACCCATCGCCGGCTCACTACAGAGCACGGGTCTCCTCTCAGAGTGAGAAGGGGTTTGGCCATAGTCTACTACGCTGGCAAAGTGCAGATTGGCAGACTGCACACCACAATGTTCACTCCTTTGAGAACATTATGGAGAACTCTCAGGCATGTAGGTTTCCTCACGATGTTTTCCTTCACCGTGCAAGTGATATTTAATTGCTTAAAACACACATAACATGATTGGTTCGCACATTGAGATTTTGGTCTCTATCATTTGTATGGGATTATGTAACAGAGACAGCACTACACTAACTTCTTGTATACAAACTAGACGGCTTCATTGAACCTCTGTATGTATACGCTCACTTTGTTGGCAGGTGGAGCCGATGGATGAAGCTAGTATTCCCGCACCCGAGCCTTCAAGCAGTAAGTGATATTTATAATTTAAGCCAAGGAATTCAAAATAACGTTATAGAAATGGTATTTACTAATGATTACTATAGAAAAATTACTGGAGCACCCCAATGGTTCTCAAAAACTATCTATCATAGAAGCATGTTGCCAAAGCAAAAGGTTCAAGTCCTAGGGCCCTTTGGTGAACCGGTGAAAAAAAGATGGATACCGAACAAAAAAAAATTGCTCATGCAAAATACTACTGCCCTCAAATACTATATAAACAAAGTATAATAGTTTTATTTTAAGGTGCACCAAAACGCGCACTGATGTTTCACTAGTCATCAGCGTGTTGATGCTTCTTTATCATTTCTATACTTATTCTGAATTCTGTGGCTGATACAAATACAATGCGCGACCGCAACTGTTATAGCATCATCATCATCATCAACCGATACACGTCCACTGCTGGACATAGATCTCTTGTAGGGACTTCCACACGCCACGGTCTTGCGCCGCCGCCATCCAGCGGCTCCCGCAGACTCGTTTGATGTCGTCTGTCCACCTAGTGGTGGTTTTCCAACGCTGCGCTTTCCGGTGCGAGGTTGCTATTCTAGCACCTTGGGACCCCAACTCTATCGGTTTAGAATTACTATTATTTACTTGCGTTTAATTTAATAAAAAAATACACATTGGTACTGATTCTGAGCACAACTAAACTTTACGGTATTCGCATCCTCTTCTTACTAATGTTATATGAAAAGGACAGGACACAGCGCGTAGGGAACTGGTTTTTTTATTTGAATTTGTCGGCGCCGCGTTGTTTTTATTCACATACAAGTTAGCCCTTGACTGAAATCTCGCCTGATGGTAAGTGATGATGCAGTTCGAGATGGAAGCGGGCTAACCTGGAAGGGGTATGGCAGTTTTTATTAAACCCATGCCCCTTTGGTTTCTACACGGCATCGTACCGGAACCTCCGAAGCCTCCCACCAGACCAGACCAGAAAATTAGAAATTATAAAATTCCGAACCCCTGCCGGGAATCGAACCCGGGACCTCCCACTAATAAGCCTACAGCGCTCACCACTGCGCCAGAGAGGGCGTTAGTTTATACGTTGCGGTCGCGCTTTGTATATTTGTCTGTCTATATGTTTATATTGTGTCATGTGTCCACTAGCAATTAAACTTGCAGAAGCTCTGGCAAGTCACTTGCATGTTACTTGCATGAAATTGCAGATACTAAAATGCTTTTTAAGCGGGATGGGAGCCAGTGTGGCAGTTTGAAAAAAGTAGTTTTTTGGGTTCCGTACCTCAAAAGGAAAATATGAACCCTTATAGGATCACTTTGTTGTCTGTCTGTCGTCGTGTTTGTCATGAAATCCTATAGGGTACTTCCCGTTGACCTAGAATCATGAAATTTGGTAGTTAGATAGGTTTTATAGCACAGGTAAAGGAATAAATCCGAAAACTGTGAATTTGTAGTTGCATTACAAAAAAAATTAAATTGTGGTTATGAACTAATAATTAGTATTTTCAATTATCAAAGTAAGATAACTATATCAAGTGGGGTATCATATGAAAGGGCTTCACCTGTGCATTCTAAAACAGATTTTTATTTATTTTTATGCATCATAGTTTTTGAATTATCGTGCAAAATACGGAACCCTCGGTGCGCGAGCCCGACTCGCACTTGGCCGGTTTTTTACCTATGTAGAGGATGTCTAGTTCCGTGTCTATGTCCGGTTTTCCTTTTGGGGTACGGAACCCTAAAAAAGTCTAAAAAATCCCTTTTTAGGGTTCCGCAGTAAACAAGGAACCCCTATAGTTTCGCCATGTCCGTCCGTCTGTCTGTCTGTCCGTCCGTCCGTCCTCGGTTAATCTTAGAAACTATTAGTGCCAGAAATCTGTAATTTGGCATAGGTATAAATATTAAATTTTGATAAATATTTTTAGGGTAGCTCCCCTACATGTAAGAGTCAAGTGTGTCCCCCCCCCCCCTCTATCAGCCAAATGGTAGTATATAGGAACGTGAAAAAATTCACAGCAGTATTATATATAATCAATTTTAAAGGAAAACTATCATGGCTAAGTAGAGTTCACAGGTTGAGGAGTTACATCTGTTTTTCGAGGATTGTGACTACGGAACCCTACACTGCGCGTGACCCGCCACGCACTTGGCCGGTTTTTATTTCACATTTCTCAACCACCTTAATGGAAAAGCTTACAGAAATGGACAAGGACAGCTAGCTGCAACAAAACTTGCTAATGGACACTTAATCTTTGATACGATGACCGACAACCAGCCTGAGCAAAGGTGCACTGTCCACTTTTAACTTTTAAGAAAAATGTGACTGACTGACTGACTGATCTATCGACGCACAGCACAAACTACTGGACGGATCAGGCTGAAATTTGGGATGCAGATAGCTATTATGACGTGGGCACCGGCTAAGAAAGGATTTTTGAAAATTCAACCCCTAAGGGGGCGAAATATAGGTTTGAAATTGGTGTAGTCCACGCGGACGAAGTCGCGAGCATAAGCTAGTTGGTTGATAAAAACCATTGATGGATTGCTTGCTCAAGTTGTTTACCGGTCACTAAGGGTGAGATCTATAGAGCGTACTCTGACTTAGCTTAGACTTAAGACAGAGCTATATCTCTCACATAAATCTGTCTCGTTTTGACTCAAACTTAAGTCTGAGCAAAGTGAGAGTGCGCTCTACAGATCTCCACCTTGCGCAAAACCAGAACTGCTATCTGAACACTAGGCATAATGACTCTTTAGGTTCAGAAACCAGACCAGAGAGAAGAAAAAGAGGCTCAGAACAAATACCTGTAGAAGTAGCCCTATTGTGACTCTTACTGTTAGAGCGAGATAGCTAAATGTATTCAAGCTCTTAATTAGAACGTGACGAATGATCATTTTTTGTCTTTATCACCGTGGCCACTTTTTTGTTTCATCATGATCATCATGATGAACCCATCGCCGGCTCACTACAGAGCACGGGTCTCCTCTCAGAACGAGAAGGGTTTGGCCATAGTCTACCACGCTGGCCATGTCCGGATTGGTAGACTTCACACACCTATGGAGAATTCTCAGGCATGCAGGTTTCCTCACGATGTTTTCCTTCACCGTTAAAACAATTAGTGATATTTAATTAATTAAGACGAACATAACTCCGAAAAATTAGAGGTGCGTGTCCGGGATCGAACCCCCGTCCTCCGATTAGAAGGCGGAGGTGGCGGACGTCCTAACCACTAAGCTATTACAGCTTTTTTTTGTATGGTAGCTTACGCACTAAATCAGACTTCCGTCATCCTATTTTTCTCAGTCATCCGTGAGAATATCTCGGATGTGTTCCGAGTTTTTGTATCCGTATTTTCACGTATTCGGATCGGATGACTGCGTAACCGCTCCTAGACTTAGACAACTGTAAGAAAGGTATCTGATCTTGAACCTGCGCAGTAGATGATTTATCGTTTAGTTTAATGTACATATTGGATGGATGGATGTAAGCAGCGGGTACCTTCTGTGTTACTATGCTCTCCTGGTACTTTATTCATACAAACTACAGTTGGTGTCACGTTAAAAACCTTTTGACCTTATACATGCGCAGCGGGAGATTCATTAATCTTCATATTTGGTGTTTCGTTGAAATGCCTCGACCTTGTACCTGCGCAGTGGGTGATTTATCGTTCTATTTGATGCATAAAGACGTGAGAAACGACGGCGCCAGTGTCTATAAAAGTATTATAGCTGTCAGTATCAAAAGGCATCTGATCTTGAACCTGCGCAGTGGGTGAATTATCTTTATAAAGAAGGTGCGACGGCGGCCCGTCTCAGCTCGCTGGATGATGTCAGTGGGTACCTCCTGTGTTACTATGCTCTCGGTACTTTATTCATAAATACAATACAGTTGGTGTCACGTTAAAAGTCTTTTGACCTTATACATGCGCAGCGGGAGATTCATAAATATATTTGGTGTTTCGTTAAAATGCCTCGACCTTGAACCAGTGCAGTGTGTGAATTATTTAATTTATAAAATAAGGTGCGACGGCGGCGGCTCGGCGGATGATGTCAGCGGGTACCTCCTGTGTTACTATGCTCTCCTGGTACTTTATTCATATACACTGCAGTTGGTAACACGAAAGGACCACCTTGAACTTGCGCAGTGGGTGATTTATCTTTTTTTGCGGTACAAAGTTGGAAGTGCGTGCCCGGAATCGAACCCAAGACCCCCGAATATGAGGCCTGAGAAATGAGGAGATCCGTAGGAGAACTAGAATAACCGACAAAGCTCAACGGGTTGTGAAGCTGAAACGGCAATGGACAGGGCACATAGTTCGTACAAGATCTTGTGGTCCCAATGTGTTAGAATGGCGACCTCGCACCGAAGACCCCCGGGCCCCGGGCGATATCAAACGAGTGGCAGGGAGCCGCTGAATTCAGGCGGCGCAAGATCGTGACGTGTGGAAGTCTCTAAGAGACCTATGTCCAGCTGTAGACATCTAGCAGTTGATGATTATGATGAACTTGTCTCACTTATGATATTGTGTCAGTATTCTACCACCAGGACTTATGATGTGTCAGTATTCTACCACCAGGACTTATGATGTGTCAGTATTCTGTACCAGTTCGGCAAGAAGATTCTACTGAAAAGCAAAGTGCCTCAAAAGGAAAAAAATTGAACCCTTATAGGATCACTTTGTTGTCTGTCTGTATGTCAAGAAACCTACAGGGTACTTCCCGTTGACCTAGAATCAAGAAATTTGGCAGGAAGGTAGGTCTTATAGCTGACGTGAGGTCAAAAATCTGTATGTCGTGCAAAATGTCGATAAAATGCGATTGTAGTACGGAACCCTCGGTGCGCGAGTCTGACTCGCACTTGGCCGGTTTTTTATTTATTTGTTTCTTTCTTTCAAATAGCTACTGATGGTGAAGATGGTTTAAATACTAAAGATGCAAAGGAATATCGGGAAAAACTAGCTCAAACGGATGAGCAAAGAGTTACATATCCGATCCGTTGAAGGCGTTTTTGGTTCAATGTACAAAAGCACCAAGCAGATGCCAGAGTGTTATCAAAGGTGTATAAAAAAGAAGCTGTTTCAACTGGTGATGGAGGCGGAAGATGACATCGCCGAGACTACAGTGTGTACAGAAAGTCCTGGAAAATGCTGAAGGGTATGTATGTATACTGGTAGAGATGCACTCTCTACCAGTGTTATTGCGGGTGCCCATATTTTTGAAAGAAAGAAGAAAGGAAGAAAGAAAACTTTTTTTGACATCCGAGGATGCGGATGAGGAATGTGGATGCGTATGAGAATGTCTGAATGAATGCAAATGTTCCGCATTGACGGATGCGGATATCCGTAATAGCCCTGTTGGGTACAATTGGGTATTGGACAGTGGCGTGCAGCTCATAGAGGCATAAAAGCACTGCTTACCCAAGAAATAGTAACCCTAGTTGAAATAGCTTAATGTTCAATGTAAGTAGGTACCTTCTTAACTACTGCTTACCCTGGCTTTGAACCCTGGCTTTGAACCCTGTGCACGCCACTGGTATTGGACTACATGAAAAATAAATTATTTCTCAGTGTTTGTCTTCCAAAATACGTAAAATCCACGTCCTTTGTTAGTTTTAAGTGTAGTAACCATTTTGAATTATCGATTAAACTAAAAAAGTACGTCATTATGATGTGACGTCACATTCCAGTATTTCATAGAATATTGCATACTAAGTGCGCGTTTTGACGTTTGATAAAAAGTTAGTGATTTGACTGGTCGTCAAATACCATATTGTACACTTTTTGACTGATCAGATATCAACTCGCAAACACGCGCGCGGCGCGCGCCTCTCTGCTCTGGGGTTATTCCCGTTGAGTCACACCCCCGTGTGTAACACTGTGACACAAGGTGCCTAAAATTTCAAAACATTCCCGTTGAGTAACACTGTTATACAACGGGAATTAAGCCCGGCCCACTTTTTGCATTTAAAATATGAATAGTGATAGCTCCAAGTCATACTTGAGAAAATGGTTTTTCGATCCGTATTTAAGGGCAGGGCATACCCAAGAGCGAGGTACACGATGTGTAAAAATATAAAAAAATTAGACTTATACTAAGATACGTAAGATTTTTTTACACCTTTATTAACTGTTATCCAACCACATAATCAAAATAGCGACCTAAACACAAGAAGTATTTAATAGTCGTCGAGTCTCGAGTCGGAACGAGACTGGAGTAAACTGTAAAACCGTCAAACACCCGTATTTATACAAATCGATTCAAGATGGCTGCCCCGCCACAGATTGCGTGACATCGGATGAGTCAAATATTGTCTAATTCATTAAACTACCTTCAATAAGCCAACAAAAGATATTTAACATTCTTATGTGCAACACTGCAAGATAATGACAACAGCGCCATCTGTATGTGATTTGATAAATTAAAATTAACTTATCAAATCACATATAGATGGCGCCAGTCTAGCCAGTACGCATCTCCGCACAGCTTCGGTGGATATTGCTGAAAAACATCTCTTCTCGTCTCCGCTTCAGACATCTCCGCACAGCTCCCCTCTGGTGGAGTCCGGGCCTTACTTTGAATCGGTGTGACACTTTATTTAAACCCATAGCCTTTCTCGGTTTCTACTCGGCTTCGTACCGAAACGCTAAACCGCTTGGTGGCACGGTTTTATCGGTAGGGTGGCGCCTCCCACCCAACGCAATGTGTGGAATTTTTTTTGGTTTTGGGTTGAACCACACACGTGCATTACTATCACATCTAGCACTGCGAGCACTATTAACATTAGCATATCGAATAACTTGAAGTTTTTACCCATCCTATAATCCATCCGCCCAGCGTGCTTAAAAATTTACTTCAAAATTGCTTTTCAATTTTGAAAATTTCACCTTCCAGGCGCTCTCCTGCCGAAGAGACATCGGAAGACGAATCGCGGCAGCGCTGCAGAGAAGCGTCACCGTTGCACTGTCTGCGACAATCGGTTCCAACACAAATGTAATCTAATCACTCACATGCGGACTCATACCGGAGAGCGTCCGTTTTCGTGCGAGTATTGTGCGTTTACATTTAAAACCTCGGGCACTTTGAAGGCTCATACAGTACGTCACACTGGTGAAAGGCCATTCGCTTGTGAGGTCTGCCATTTAAAGTTCGCACAAAAGAGATACTTGGTAAAACACGTACGCATCCACACTGGGGAGAAACCGTACGCGTGTGACTTGTGTGACGCTAAATTCCGGGAGAAGAACGACTTGAATTATCACATACTCGCTCACACCGGGGAGAAACCTCACGCTTGTAAGGTCTGTGACGCTAGATTCATTCAAAGATGTCGACTAAAGTCTCACATGAGGATCCACAGCGAGGAGAAACCGTATGTCTGTAATGTATGTGAAGCTGAATTTGCAGTCAAGCAAGATCTAGCTAATCACAGAAGGACTCACGCTAGTGAGAGGTCGTTTGTGTGCAGCATCTGTAGCGAAGGGTTCTCTAGAAAAGAAATGTTGACCTTCCACATGGTGACACACACGGACACCAAGCTGTTCTGCTGCAACGCCTGTGATTGTAAATTTGCGGAAATTAAGTTTCTAGCCGAGCACGTGAACATTCATGCTAAAAAATAGATTAGAAATATTTTTTTTGCAAATATACTTTTGAATCGCCAAATGCATCTACCAATGTACACCTGGTTCGTAATGCCTTTCCTACCGAGAAGAACTAGCAAGAAACTCGGCGGTTGCTCTTTTAAAAGATTTTTTTATGCCATGCAATGCTGGGCGAGTTTTTTTTTTTTTTTTTTTTAATAGATATAGCGAGCAAGCGAGCAGGCGGGTCACCTGATGTTAAGTGATTACCGCCGTTTAAAATTAACTGTAAAGTAAACATTAACTGAAGTAAATTTTTATAAAATAAATAACGAGAATGATGTAAATACATGTGTAAACATTATAAGAATAACTTGAATAAATATGTAGGTACATATAAAAAAACGTTCGTCGTTTTGTTGAAAACCTTTATTTTTATTGTATTCTAGTGCTTGTATAGTAGTGCTTTTGAATCGTCAGCTAGTTTACTTAACATTTGGTTCGGAATGCCGTTTCTACCGAGAAGAACCAGCAAAAAAACTCGGCTGTTATTTTTTTCAAGTGTTCAATTTACAATAATATTATTATACCATACTGTACAAGCAATTGCAGCCCCGTGCATTGCTGGGGAGAGTCAAATCCAAGCTTTTTATCATTTACATTGTCTTCGACTTTATAGTATGCTTTTTAGGAGCATACTTTTGTTTTTTTATACTTGTGTAAAGGCAAGTCTAAAATTGATTGTAGAATTAAATTATAAAATATTACACTCATTCCCACAAATGACTTTCTCACTTTCCGGAGACGGAGCGTAGGAGTTGCGAGCTTATTACGGTTCCTAGTTTGCCTGTCGTGGAAATCACCGTCTTTTTTAGAGTTCCGTACCTCAAAAGGAAAAACGGAACCCTTATAGGATCACTTTGTTGTCTGTCTGTCTGTCGGTCTGTCAAGAAACCTACAGGGTACTTCCCGTTGAGCTAGAATCATAAAATTTGGCAGGTAGGTTGGTCTTATAGCTGACATTAGGGGAAAAATCTGAAAACAGTGAATTTGTGGTTACATTGCACAAAAAAATTTAATTTGTGGTCATAAACTAATAATTAGGATTTTCTGTATTCAAAGTAAGATACTATATCAAGTGGGGTATCATATGAAAGGGCTTCGTTTGTGCATTTTAAAACAGATTTTTATTTATTTTTATGCATCATAGTTTTTGAATTATCGTGCAAAACGTCCAAAAAATACGACTAGTACGGAACCCTCGTCGCGCGAGCCTGACTCGCATTTGGCCGGTTTTTTGTTACTGAGAATGTTTTGTGGTACAAAAATTATATTATTGTAAATACATCCTATTTCCTTAAATTTCTCTCGAGGGGAATAGCGCGGTTTTAAGTTATAAATTGCGCATATTTTGTGATACGAAAATTTTCCTAATATCTGCCGCTTTACCCCAAAGATTCCGTACGATATAATACTGTGGAAATAAACTTTATACAATTTTTGCAGTTTCCACGTCAGTTACCTGTCGAATCTTTCTCACGTCGTAAGCAGTAGAGCTGAGTTTACCAGCAAGTGTAGATATAATATGGTCGTTCCATTGAAGCTTTGCATCTAACGTGAACCCCAGGAACACGGTGGTCTCCTCTACTTTCAACATTCTTATTCCTATCGACTTTAAATATAAAAGACGTATCATCTGCAAATATCTACTAATACAAATATAAGCTACTACAAATATAATAATGGGGCCGATTTTCTTGTATACAATCTCTAAACTAAACTAAATTAACAGGCCTAAATCTAGTGCCATCCTTTTCCGCAAGCAACATTATGAAAGGGTTAGCAATAGATTTAGGCGCGACATTTTAGTTTAGTTTAGAGATTGTGTACAATGGAATTAGCCACAATATCTACCTAGTAAATGTATTTTGATATACATGATGAAATGTAAAGAACATCGAAACATTAAAAAAAATCTTTTACCTTATCACTGACATAGAAAATCGTGTTATACAACCACCTACGACTTACTAGCTGTTGCCCGCGACTTCGTCCACGTCCCGCGGCAACTGTCTTTTCCCGTGGATTTTTCTCACCTTTCAAACTTTCCTTGGACTTCTAGAAATATTTGAAAACCAAAATTAGGTAAATTGGTTTTGCCGTTCTCGAGTTTTTGTGAGACTTACAAACGTCAATTGATTTTCATATAAAAGAGAAGAAGAAGATAATGTGAGATGGTGCGAATAAAAATCCGAAAATAATTAGACTGAGTTTGTTGTAGGCGTCTTCTCAGAGCAGGGCACGTTTGGAGCCCTCATAGCTTTAGTTTTAAGTTTACTTACTCAATAATTATCATTATTAGTTTAACTATTTCGTTTTTAAAATCTCAAATGACATTTAAAAGATGTAGTGTCACTTTGAATAAATGACAGACTATATTTAGGGTTCCGTACCTCAAAAGGAAAAACGAACCTTTATAGGATTACTTTGTTGTCTGTCCGTCTGTCTGTCAAGAAACCTACAGGGTACTTCCCGTTGACCTAGAATCATGAAATTTGGCAAGTAGGTAAGTCTTATAGCTGGTATTAGGGGAAAAATCTGAAAACCGTGAATTTGTGGTTACATTACACAAAAAAAATTAAATTGTGGTCATAAACTAATAATTAGTATTTTCAATTTTCGAAGTAAGATAACTATATCAAGTGGGGTATCATAATATGAAAGGGCTTCACCTGTGCATTCTAAAACAGATTTTTATTTATTTTTATGCATCATAGTTTTGAATTATCGTGCATAATGTCGAAAAAATACGACTGAAGCACGGAACCCTCATTGCGCGAGCCTTGCTTCGCACTTGGCCGGTTTTTTTGAAAAAAATTATCTAGTGATTTTAGGCTTATATCGTGGTGTACCGACATACCTATTATAATGTACCTAACGGGTACATTACATACAACGATTCATACATGATTCTGCGATAGGTACCGATATTTCGACCCAGTTACATGGGTCGAAATAAAAATGTCGATAGCTCAAAATCATCATACGAATCGTGGTACGTACCGTTGGTTACATTATAAAATTTTACCTTGCAGGTGTTTTTCTGCTGAAGAGATATCCGAAGAGGAACCGCAGCAGCTCTGCAGAGAAGCTTCACCATTGCACTGTTTGCGACAAGCGGTTCCATCAGAAACGTAGTCTAATCACTCATATGACGACTCATACCGCAGAGCGTCCGTTTTCGTGCGAGTATTGTGAGTTTACATCGAAAACCTCAGGCAATTTAAAGGCTCATACAATGCGTCACACTGGTGAAAGGCCATTCGCTTGTGATGTCTGCCATTCGAAGTTTGCACAAAAGGGTCACTTAGCAACACACATGCGCATTCACACTGGAGAGAAACCGTACGCGTGTAACTTTTGTGACGCCACGTTCCGGCAGAGAAACTACTTGAATTATCACATACTCGCTCACACCGGAGAGAAACCTCACGTTTGCAACATCTGTGACGCCAAATTCATTCGAAGATATCGTCTAAAGGCTCACATGAGGATCCACAGCGAGGAGAAACCGTATGTCTGTAATGTATGTGAAGCTAAATTTGCAGTCAAGCAAGATCTAGCCAATCACAGAAGGACTCACGTTAGAGAGAGGTCGTTTGTATGCAGCATCTGCAGCGAGAGGTTCTCTACAAATGAATTGTTGACCTTCCACATGGTGACACACACGGACGCCAAGCTGTTCTGCTGCAACGCCTGTGATTGTAAATTTTCTGAAATTAGGTTTCTAGTCGAGCACGTGAATATCCATGCTAAAAAATAGAATAGAAACATTTTTCATGCAAATAAACTATTACAAGTACTTTTGAATCGTCAACGGAATGTCTTTCCTACCGAGAAGAACTAGCAAGAAACTTGGCTGTTGCTTTTTTAAAAGATTCAATTTACAATATTATGCCATGCAATGCTGGGCGAGTTGTATAATAATTTATATATGACGTGAAACGACGATGATGTGAATTTTGTGACTACCCACATTTACAATAATCGTGAACTAGCTGATGATCCACTGACGCGTGATTGAAGGACAAACAAAAAACCAACAAAAAAACACTTGCGCATTTATAATAAATAGATACTTATTTAGTAATAATATTGAAATTATTCTTTGTATGTTTCAGTAATTATTGTAATTCCGGTGTCACTCTCTGAATACGTGACATTCCAATTTCACACGTGCACATTACTGTTTAAAATTAACTGTAAAGTAAACGTTAACTGAAGTAAATCTTTACAAAATAAATAACGAGAATGATGTGAATAAATGTGTAAACATTATAAGAATAACATGAATAAATATGTAAAAATCAACGTTCATAGTTTTGTTGAAAACCTTTATTTTTAATGTATTCTACACTAAAAGTGAACTTTTACAAGTGCTTTTGAATCGTCAGCTAGTTTAATTTACCTTTGGTTCGGAATGCCGTTTCTACCGAGAAGAACCAGCAAAAAGACTCGGCTGTTGTTTTTTTCAAGTGTTCAATTTACAATAATATTATTATACCATACTTTACAAGCAATTGCAGCCCCGTGCATTGCTGGAGCGAGTCAAATCCAAGCTTTTTATCATTTACATAGTCTTCGACTGTATAATATGCTTTTTAGGAGCATACTTTTAATTGATTTTTTAAACTTGTGTAAAGGCAAATCTAAAATTGATTGTAAAATTAAATTATAAAATATTACACTCATTCCCACAAATGGCTCCTTTCCGGAGACGGAGCGTAGGAGTTGCGAGCTTATTACGGTTCCTAGTTTGCCTGTCGTGGAAATCACCGTTTTTTTGTTACTGAGAATGTTTTGTGGTACAAAAATCATATCTTATATATATGTCGGAGAACAAAGAGGATGGCCTATAATTATTATTGATCTTTAGCCGACATCAGAAGGTAGTAATTAATAAGTAGGTACTTTAATACATGTTCTTTACAAATGGTTCTCAGTACTGCAAACAACTTATCGGATCAGTCAGGATACTTTCCCTAAATTAATCAGGCCACTTGTATTTGAACTAACTATATTCTTTTGTTATCAAATGACATGAGCTACCTTCAATTACAATCATTGTAATACTCACTTATCACACGTGAAAACCACTAGCGTAACGTAACGTAGGTAAACCTAACCTAACCCTACCTAGGTCGCCTCCAACCACCCCTCACAGCGACCCCTCACCTCACTCTAACCGAATCTCAATATCAACATCATCATCATCATCGCATCATCATCATCATCGTCATCATCGCATCTTCATCATCGCATTATCATCGCATCATGTGATTAGGGCACAATTGCTATTGCAACCTCTCAATCAAATCATGACATTATTCCGTTATCTAATCATCTCACGGTAATCAATCACAACTTCATGAACGCTCTTAAAAGGATCATTGCATTGACTCTCTTACGATCTAAACCAGATCTTATAATTGACTTCTCATTACTAATTCAGAATATCGCAATTGCTCTACCTTCTCCACTCTGTGCACATCTGTATACAGAACACCATAGCATCGTGCGCCGTGTTCATGAAGTTGTGATTGATTACCGTGAGATGATTAGATAACGGAATAGGTCATGATTTGATTGAGAGGTTGCAATAGCAATTGTGCCCTAATCACATGATGCGATGATAATGCGATGATGAAGATGCGATGATGACGATGATGATGATGATGCGATGATGATGATGATGTTGATATTGAGATTCGGTTAGAGTGAGGTGAGGGGTCGCTGTGAGGGGTGGTTGGAGGCGACCTAGGTAGGGTTAGGTTAGGTTTACCTACGTTACGTTACGCTAGTGGTTTTCACGTGTGATAAGTGAGTATTACAATGATTGTAATTGAAGGTAGCTCATGTCATTTGATAACAAAAGAATATAGTTAGTTCAAATACAAGTGGCCTGATTAATTTAGGGAAAGTATCCTGACTGATCCGATAAGTTGTTTGCAGTACTGAGAACCATTTGTAAAGAACATGGATTAAAGTACCTACTTATTAATTACTACATTCTGATGTCGGCTAAAGATCAATAATAATTAATTATCGGCCATCCTCTTGTTCTCCGACATATATATATATATATATATACGTCGGAGACATCACAAGCAACCTATATATATATATTGAGACGCTACTCTAAGAATACCTATTTCCTTAAATTTATCTCGTAGGGAATCGCGCGGTTTGAAGTTATAAATTGCGCATATTTTGTGATACGAAAATTGTCCTAATATCTGCCGCTTTACCCCATAGCAAGATTCCGTACGATATCATACTGTGGAAATAAACTTTATACAATTTTGCAGTTTCCACGTCAGTTACCTGTCGAATCTTTCTCACAGCGTAAGCAGTAGAGCTGAGTTTACCAGCAAGTGTAGATATATGGGCGTTCCATTGAAGCTTTGCATCTAACGTGAACCCCAGGAACACGGTGGTCTCCTCTACTTTCAACATTCTTATTCCTATCGACTTTAAATATTAAAGACGTATCATCTGCAAATATCTACTAATACAAATATAATCTACTACAAATATAATAATATCTACCTAGTAAATGTATTTTGATATACATGATGAAATGTAAAGAACATCGCAACATTAAAAAAACTTTTACCTTATCACTGACACAGAAAATCGTGTTATACAACCACCTACGACTTACTAGCTGTTGCCTGCGACTTCGTCCGCGTCCTGCGGCAACTGTCTTTTCCCGTGGATTTTTCTAACCTTTCAAACTTTCCTTGGACTTCTAAAAATATTTGAAAACCAAAATTAGTTAAATTGGTTTTGCCGTTTGGAGTTCTCATGGCTTTAGTTTAAGTTTACGTACTTAATAATTATCATTATTAGTTTAACTATTTTGTTTTTAAATTCTCAAATGACATTTAAAAGATATAGCGTCACTTTGAATAAATGACTTAGACTATATTTTTGAAAAAAATATCTAATGATTTTAGGCTTATATCGTGGTTACCGACATACCTATTATAATGTAACTAACGGGTACATTATATACAACGATTCATACATGGTTTTGAGATAGCTACCGATATTTCGACCCAGTTACATGGGTCGAAATCAAAATATCGCTACCTCAAAATCATCATACGAATCGTGGTAAGTACGTACCCGTTAGTTACATTATAAAATTTTACCTTGCAGGTGCTTTCCTGCCGAAGAGATATCCGAAGACGAACCGCAGCAGCTCTGCAGAAAAGCGTCACCATTGCACTGTTTGCGACAAGCGGTTTCATCAGAAACGTAGTCTAATCACTCATATGACGACTCATACCGGAGAGCGTCCGTTTTCGTGCGAGTATTGTGAGTTTTCAGCTAAAACTTTAGGTACTTTAAAGGCTCATACAATGCGTCACACTGGTGAAAGGCCATTTGCTTGTGATGTCTGCCATTCGAAGTTTGCACAAAAGAGTTACTTGGCAACACACATGCGCATCCACACTGGAGAGAAACCGTACGCGTGTAACTTCTGTGACGCCACGTTCCGGCAGAGCAACTACTTGAATTATCACATACTCGCTCACACCGGAGAGAAACCTCACGTCTGCAACATCTGTGACGCCAAATTCATTCGAAGATATCGTCTAAAGGCTCACATGAGGATCCACAGCGAGGAGAAACCGTATGTCTGTAATGTATGTCAAGCTAAATTTGCTGTCAAGCAAGATCTAGCCGATCACAGAAGGACTCACGCTAGTGAGAGGTCGTTTGTGTGCAGCATCTGCAGCGAGGGGTTCTCTAGAAAAGAAATGTTGACCTTCCACATGGTGACACACACGGACGCCAAGCTGTTCTGCTGCAACGCCTGTGATTGTAAATTTTCGGAAATTAGGTTTCTTGCCGAGCACGTGAATATTCATGCTAAAAAATAGAATAGAAACATTTTTCATGCAAATAAACTTTTACAAGTACTTTTGAATCGCCAAATGCATCTACCACTTGACACCTGGTTTGGAATGCCTTTCCTACCGAGAACAACCAGCAAGAAACTTGGCGGTTGCTCTTTTAAAGCATTCAATTTACAATATTATGACATGTAGGTATGGTATAATACCTAATGGCAATCCTGCGCAATGCTGGGCGAGTGAGTTTTAACTTGTGATTTTCTATATGATTTATATATGACGTGAAACGATAATGATGTGAATTTTGTGACTACCCACATTTACAATAATCGTGAACTAGCTGATGGCAGTGACTTTGTTCACGTGGGTTGAGGTTGTCAAAATCCCGTGGGAACTTTTTGATTTTCCGGGATATAAAGTGCCTTTGTCTTTAACTATATCCATGCAAACAAACACACCGATCCGTTGCTCCACTGAGGCGTGATTGACGGACAAACCAAAAACCAACAAATTAACACTTTCTCAGTTATGATATGGATAGTTATTTAGTAATAATATTGAAACTATTCTTTGTATGTTTCAGTAATTATTGTCATTCCGGTGTCACTCTCTGAATACGTGACATTCCAATTTCACACGTGCACGTTACTGTTTAAAATTAACTGTAAAGTAAACGTTAACTGAAGTAAATCTTTATAAAATAAATAACGAGAATGATGTGAATAAATGTGTAAACTTTATAAGAATAACTTGAATAAATATGTTAAAATCAACGTTCATCGTTTTTTTTGAAAACCTTTATTTTTAATGTATTCTACACTAAAAGATATAGAATAGAATAATGTATATTTTTATTGAAGTTAACTTTTACAAATGCTTTTGAATCGCCAACTAGTGTAATTTACCACTGGTTCGGAATGCCGTTCCTACCGAGAAGAGCCAACAAGAAACTTGGTGGTTGTTCTTTTCAAGTGTTCATTTTACACTATTATTATTCCATACTGTACAAGCAATAGGCTACTTGACTCATATCTAATTTCGTCCAATAAATGATTATTTATTATAGTATTTTGCTTAAGACAACGAAATATGTCAATAACAATTGTTAAAAACGCAGGATGGATATATAAATCCAATTTAAAAAAATACAGTTTTTATTTTTATTTGAAACTCAGAAAACGCTGTCAGCCATGATGTGACGTCATTAAATATGTAAACAAAAAAAAGTCATCCCTATTGACTAACGTAGTATCCATATATATAAAATTTCAAGTCCTGACTAACTTGTATATCAACGCACAGCCTAAACATCTAAACAGCTGGTCGTAGATACATGAAATTTGGTGGGTGTGTTATTTGTAGGTAAAGAGAAGGACCTATCCACTAGGAAAGGATTTTTGAAATTCCACCCCTGAGTGGGTTAAATGGGGGTTTGAAATTTATGAAGTCCACGCGGGCGAATTCACGAGCATAAGCTAGTTTTTATATATTTCTAAAAACTCATAGTAAACGTAAAAAATTATCGTTTTCTCTTTATGAATTGAATAAGTTATTAAGTAAGACTTACAACAAAGTGATCTTTGCAAAAATAAATTTGGGTTGCAGTCGTTAGTGATATAGGATCCCTTTAAGCAAGTCTTCGCGTGTTATGTATATTTATTTCACTGGGCACTCTAATCCACAACTTTCCTGTGGTCTTTATCGATGCTTTTTACATTCTCGGATGATACAATAACGATAATTACTATATTTTTCATGTAAACTAGTATAGAAGTCATGTTTATTAAACTTTGGGAGGTTATGCTGTTGTCAAAGAGAATATAATCACTTGGCTGTTGTTTACAAATGCATGACGTCAGAGCACAGACAATCTATCGGCCAAACATGGCCGACAGTGTTTTCACCTGTCTAAGAAAAATATATTTTTAAATTAAAGTTTTACGGTTTTTAGGGCGCAAAAAAATATAGTGTTATTTTTTTTGATCTAATAGGACAAATATTAACCATTTAAGACCTACTTAAAAAAAGTGTCAACTAGCCAATTGCTGCCCTGTGCATTGCTGGAGCGAGTCATATCCAAGTTTTTTTTATCATTTACTAGCTTCTGCTCGCGGCTTCGCCCGCGTGGCCAACAGGAAACAAATACGCAGAGCTTCTGTCCAATCATAAGAGAGAAATTTATATCAGACATGTTTTGAAAACCGCGCGTAAAAACAAATGAATGTTTTATCTGTTGCAATAAAAATAAGATTATGATTCTGTACTTTTTCAGTTCAATTAATTTATTGGTATTATTTTCCGTAAATTTAAGTACGTTTTAGATTCTATAAACATAAACATTATGATAAAATTTGAAATTTGTTTATTTTGTATAGTTAGCGCCCTCTATTGAGGAGCGGACCCCAAAAGCTTTTCAGTTATCTCAAGTATAAACTAGATGGCAGCTGTATAGCTGTGGCGTGCAGGTCATAGAGGCATACATGCACTGCGTACCCCAGTTGTAATAGCTCAGCATATTTTTCATGATGACCTGCCAGTAAACAGGTTCCTACCTAACCCTACCTTACCTACCCTGCCTACCCTGGCTTAAATGTCTGTGGACGCCACTATTACCGACATACCTATTATAATGTAACTAACGGGTACATTACATACAACGATTCATACATGGTTTTAGATAGGTACCGATATTTCGACCCAGTTACATGGGTCGAAATCAAAATATCGCTAGCTCAAAATCATCATACGAATCGTGGTAAGTACGTACCCGTTAGTTACATTATAAAATTTTACCTTGCAGGTGCTTTCCTGCCGAAGAGATATCCGAAGACGCACCGCTGCAGCTCTGCAGAGAAGCGCCACCATTGCAATGTTTGCGACAAGCGGTTCCATCAGAAACGTAGTCTAATCACTCATATGACTACTCATACCGTGCGTCCGTTTAAGTGCGAGTATTGTGAGTTTACATCGAAAACTTCAGGCACTTTAAAGGTTCATACAATGCGTCACACTGGTGAAAGGCCATTCGATTGTGAGGTCTGCCTTTGGAAGTTTGCAGCAAAGACGCACTTGGCAATACACATGCGCGTCCACACTGGAGAGAAACCGTACGCGTGTAACTTTTGTGACGCCAAATTCATTCGAAAATATTGTTTAAAATCTCACATGAAAATCCACAGTGAGAAGAAACCGTATGTCTGTAACATCTGTGACGCCAAATTCATTCGAAAATATCGTCTAAAATCTCACATGAAAATCCACAGTGAGGAGAAACCGTATGTCTGTAATGTATGTGAAGCTAAATTTGCAGTCAAGCAAGATCTAGCTAATCACAGAAAGACGCACGCTAGTAAGAGGTCGTTTGTGTGCAGTATCTGCAGCGAGAGGTTCTCTAGAAAAGAAATGTTGACCTTCCACATGGTGACACACACGGACACCAGGCTGTTCTGCTGTAACGCCTGTGATTGTAAATTTTCGGAAATTAGGTTTCTAGCCGAGCACGTGATCCACATCTATGCTAAAAAATAGGGGAAATATTTTTATGCAAATAAAGTTTTACAAGTACTTTTGATTCGCCAACTGCATCTACCACTTGACACCTGGTTTGGAATGCCTTTCCTACCGAGAACAACCAGCAAGAAACTTGGCGGTTGCTCTTTTAAAGGATTCAATTTACAATATTATGACATGTAGGTATGGTATAATACCTAATGGCAATCCTGCGCAATGCTGGGCGAGTGAGTTTTAACTTGTGATTTTCTATATGATTTATATATGACGTGAAACGATAATGATGTGAATTTTGTGACTACCCACATTTACAATAATCGTGAACTAGCTGATGGCAGTGACTTTGTTCACGTGGGTTGAGGTTGTCAAAATCCCGTGGGAACTTTTTACACGTGCACATTACTGTTTAAAATTAACAGTAAAGTAAACGTTAACCGAAGTAAATCTTTATAAAATAAATAACGAGAATGATGTGAATAAATGTGTAAACATTATAAGAATAACTTGAATAAATATGTTAAAATCAACGTTCATCGTTTTGTTGAAAACCTTTATTTTTAATGTATTCTACACTAAAAGATATAGAATAGAATAATATATATTTTTATTGAGGTTAACTTTTACAAGTGCTTTTGCAGGTGACCGGACCGATCAATTGACAAAAAACAAATAACAAAGTTTCATTCCCCAAACAAATTCTGGCAAAATTATGGGCCGGTTGTTTCAACAAACTTTGACGGACACGTAACCTTTAAATATGGCGCTAACGAACGTAAGTAAAGAAAAAGCGTTGATTCAGCATCTATTAGCGCTAACGTTCGTTAAAAAGTTACGTTTACGTTAACCGGTGCTGGCGCCATTGGTGATCGTCAAATCAGTTCGTAACTTCATACTTCTTACAAACGGAATATTTTATTTACAAATTATAATGGAATCAATTTAATTCAAAGCTTTTAATGATAGTTTTTTTGAAGATTTTGTAACAAAGAAAAAGTGTTTAAAATGCGAAGTAGCAATATTAATAACTATGTATATAATTTAATATACTTAAAATGAAATAAGAAAAGGATACGGAGAAGTAAGTTAATTTTTAGGGTTAGTTTCGCAACCAAAATAACAATGACGAACAGTTTTTTGTACAATGAAGCAACGCACTTAAATTAACAGATGTTAAAGTTCGTCTACGTCCGTTAAATTTTAACGAACGGATCTTACGAAGACCAATGGTTTGAAACAACCGGCCCTATGAATCGTTTTATGATCGTTATAAAACTTATGTTTCTACAAATAATTCACTTGATAAAACAAATTACCAGACAAATTGTTATTTCATTCATTCATTTGACAAACAATTGATTTCTTAATCGTGTTAGTTTCTAAAACAACATATCGCACTCTTTTTTTTGAAAAATGAATTGTTTGATAAATTTACCAAATCATTTATATGTCGACCGGGCCGACGGAAGAGATCGCTTACTATAATGGGGGGTCTCTTTCCTCCCCGTCGTCGGGCCCCGATCGACGAGAAGAGACCACCCACTATGGTTAGGGGTATCTTCCCAACTCCATAAATTAGCTTCATGATGTCAAAAAAATATAAGAATAACTATATTTCCTTAAATTTATCTCGTACGGAACTGCGCGGTTTTAAATTATTTTCCTTGGACTTGAAATATTTCAAAATTAGGTAAATCGATTCGGCCCTTCTCGAGTTTTTGCGAGACTAACAAACGACAATTGATTTTTATATATATTAAGAGAACAAGAAGAAGAAGATAATGTGATAATAAAAATCCGATAATAATCCGACTGTTTGTTGAGGGCTTTTTTATTTATTCAGATACAAGTTAGCCCTTGACGGTAGCAACGGTACGGACGGTAAGTAGGTGGTGATGCAGTCTAGCTAGTCAGCTAAGGTGGTAGCTAACCTGGAAGGGGCTTCTTCTCAGAGCAGGGCATGTTTTGAGTCCTCGTAGCTTTAATTTAAGTGTACCTCATAATAATTAACATTAGTTTAACTATTTAGTTTTAAATTCTGCAAATGACATTTAATAGTTGTAGTGTCACTTTGAATAAAGTACTTGAACTATATTTTTGAAAAAAAAAATCTAATGATTTTAGGCTTATATCGTGGTGTACTGACATAATATTATAATGTTACTAACGGGTACATACAGTGATTAATACATGATTTTAGGCTTATATCGTGGTGTACTGACATAATATTATAATGTTACTAACGGGTACATACAGTGATTAATACATGATTTTAGGCTTATATCGTGGTGTACTGAAATAATATTATAATGTTACTAACGGGTACATACAGTGATTAATACATGATTTTGAGATAGGTACCTGGAGGATTTTACCTGGATTTAGGCACTGGTGCGGGTGATCTGCTCCTTGCTGGTGATGACCTTGGTATGACCTTCCGTTGCACTTAACTGCACTGATTTTATTAAGGGGTTTTCGATAGCACAGATTGATTAGCGATAATATGCCTACGTCATATGTTATTTACACTTTATATAGGTACCTATTTTGCTCGATTGTTCAGATCACTTATTTTAGCGGTTTAATTAGGGTCCATTTATTAGTTTAGCGGATTCACTTGATTTTTGCGGGATTATACAATTTTCTTTGAAATCTTAGCGTGTTCAACCGTAGCGGAGCGGGTGTGAAATTGCGTGGCACATTCGTTGTGCAAAACAGGGGCGGTAACGTGCGTAAACGCAGGAATGCGGAATCGGACTGAGGAAGCGGGGAATTTGAAAGGAAATGTCATTGCGTACGTGTTTATGTGTGAGTTTGAATGTGCGTATGTGTGTATATATAATAGATTACTGCAAATTTAATAATTGGCGTAAACAGTACCCTTATTTCGACACAGTTACATGGGTCGATCACACACGTCGATTACATCATACGAATCGTGGTACGTACCTGTTAGTCACATTATAAAATTTTACCTTGCAGGCGCTCTCCTGTCGAAGAGATATCCGAAGACGAACCGCAGCAGCGCTGCAGAGAAGCGTCACCATTGCACTATTTGCGACTATCGGTTCCAACAGAAATGTAGTCTAATCACTCACATGCGGACTCAAACCGGAGAGCGTCCGTTTTCGTGCGAGTATTGTGAGTTTACATCGAAAACCTCAGGCACTTTGAAGACTCATGTAATGTGTCACACTGGTGAAAGGCCATTCGCTTGTGAAATATGCCATTTGAAGTTCGTACAGAGAAGTTACTTAACCAAACACATGCGGGTCCACACTGGAGAGAAACCGCACGCGTGTACCGTGTGTGACGCCAAGTTCCGGCAGAGGTACGCGCTCACATCACACATGCTCGGCCACACTGGAGAGAGACCTCACGCTTGTAACGTCTGTGACGCTAGATTCATTCAAAGATATCGACTAAAGTCTCACATGAAAATCCATAGCGAGGAGAAACCGTATGTCTGTAATGTGTGTGAATCTAAATTTGCAGTCAAGCAAGATCTAGCCGATCACAGAAAGACTCACGCTAGTGAGAGGTCGTTTGTGTGCAGCATCTGCAGCGAAAGGTTCACTCGGAAGGGAACGTTGACCCTCCACATGGTGACACACACTGACGCCAAGCTGTTCTGCTGCAACGCCTGTGATTGTAAATTCGCGGAAATCAGTTTTCTAGCGGAGCACGTAAAGAGTCATACTAAAGAATGAGTTTTAAATTACGAAGTTTTCTGTATAATTTATAAATGGCGGCGTAAAACAATAATAATGGGAATTTGGTGACTACCCACATTAACTAATATTTGGAACACCCTTCCAGCATCAGTTTCCCGCTCCAAATATTATATGGGTAACTTCAAGTCAAGAGTGAATAGGCATCTTCTAGGTAAGCGCGCTCCATCTTAGGCTGCATCATCACTTGCCACCAGGTCTGAATACAGCCAAACGCTAGTCTATAAATTAAAAAAAAATACAATTATCGTGAACTGGCTGATGTCTGCGACTTAGTTCACGTGGGTTGAGGTTGTTAAAATCCCGTGGGAACTTTTGATTTTCCGAAGTAGAAAGAATTTTCAAAATCGGTCCAGGCGTCTTCGAGTAATCGGGGAACATACATAAAAAAAAAAGATTCCGATGAATTGAGAACCTCCTCCTTTTTTTGAAGTCGGTTAAAAAGTAGCCTGTGTCACTCTCCAGATCTTTAATCATATCCATGCAAAAATCACACCGATCCGTATATATCTCCACTGAAGCGTGACTAAACCAAAAACCAACAAATAAACACTTTCGCATTTATATATGGATAGTTGTTTGGTAATATTGAATTAAGATTGTACTATTCTTTGTACGTTTCAGTAATTATTGTAATTCCGGTGTCACTCTCTGAATACGTGACATTCCAATTTCTCACGTGCACATTACTGTTTAAAATTAACTGTAAAGTAAACGTTAACTGAAATAAATCTTTATAAAATAAACAACGAGAATGATGTGAGTAAACATTGGGGCCGATTCTCTTGTCTTCAATCTCTAAACTAAACTAAATTCACAAGTGTAAATCTAGTGGTATCCTTTTCCGCAAGCAACATTATGACAGGGATAGCAATAGATTTAGACGTGTCATTTTAGTTTAGTTTAGAGATTGTGTACAAGAGAATCGGCCCCATTATGAGAATAACTTGAATAAATATGTAATAAAAAAAAATCAAAAAAAAAAAATCCGACTTCAATAACCACCAACACTAAAAAGTAAAAAATAATTTAATTATTACCCAATATATTATGTATACAAGAGTTATTGTAGTTCTATAGTAATATTTTTTGGAGCCGTTGATACAGTTATCTTAGAAAATTGAAAATACTAATTATTAGTTCATGACCGCAATTTAATTTTTTTTGTGTGATGCAACCCTAAATTCACGGTTTTTAGATTTCTCCCCAAATGTCACCTGTAAGATCTACCTACCTGCCAAATTTCATGATTCTAGGTCAACGGGAAGTACCCTGTAGGTTTCTTGACAGACAGGCGGACAGACAGACAACAAAGTGATCCTATAAGGGTTCCGTTTTTCCTTTTCTAAAGACCGATGTACATTACTTCCTGCCGCGTACTGTAGTAAGTATTTTAATTTCCAGGCGCTCCTCGGGCGGCGGAGCGTCCGCAGCCCCGGCGCTGCACCGCTGCTGAGGGCGCTCCTCGGGCGGCGGAGCGTCCGCAGCCCCGGCGCTGCACCGCTGCTGAGGGCGCTCCTCGGGCGGCGGAGCGTCCGCAGCCCCGGCGCTGCACCGCTGCTGAGGGCGCTCCTCGGGCGGCGGAGCGTCCGCAGCCCCGGCGCTGCACCGCTGCTGAGGGCGCTCCTCGGGCGGCGGAGCGTCCGCAGCCCCGGCGCTGCACCGCTGCTGAGGCCCGTTGCAACATTCCTTACTGCACTTGTACATTCCGAAGCGCCTCCGACAAGAGCTTCTCTTGCGAGCATTGCGAGTACAAATGTAAAACCATGAAGCTGTTAGAACGTCACGCGCAACGTCACACCCGCGACAAGCCATACTCCTGCCATCTATGTCGGGCTTCATACAACGAGGAGGCTCAGTTGACCAAGCATTTGAGTACTCATCCTTGCAAGAGACCAGTCACATGCGATCTGTGTTCCAAGAAATACGAATCAAAGTATTTGTTAACTCTTCATATGAGGAGTCACACGGGTGAGAAGCCCTACTCGTGCGATATGTGCTCGGCGAGATTCACGGCCAAACGCTATTTGAAAGGCCATATGGTTACTCACAGTGAGGATAGACCTTTTTGTTGTAAAGTGTGTTACAAGAGGTTTACAAAAGAAAGTAATCTGACATGTCACATGAGTTTTTACGGACACACGGACGACAGGCCCTTCTGCGGCGAGCTGTGTGAGAACGAATGTTGTTTAACCAAACCGACTGTCCTCGCACCTCGACCCGTGCGGACGTACACCCGCGGCCCGCGGAAAACCTAAACAGTCAAACCGTAGCTCAACTGTACACATCTATACTTATAAGACCCTCAAATTGCTAATGCGCGTGGCCGCCATTTTAGTGACGTCAACCATAGACTGAAGTATCGAGCTGATGGTCATGTCGATGTTAATGAGACATGGTTCCAACGCAGTAGCAATTTGCGGGACTTATATAATAAAACTGTAACTGGATGATTTCTATACATTAAACCACTAGGTACCCACATTATAAATGCGAAAGTGTCTTTGCTTGTTGGTTTGTTCTTCAATCACGTCGCAACGGAGCAACAGATTGACATGATTTTTTCATGGGTATAGTTAAATGACCTAGAGAGTGACATAGGCTACTTTTTGTCCCAGAAAATCAAATAGTTCCCACGGGATTTTTAAAAACCTAAATCCACGCGAACGAAATCGCGGGCATCAGCTAGATTTGAATAAATGTATTGTAAGAATTACTTGAATAAATATGTAAACATTGTAAGAATTACTTGAATAAATGTGTAAACATTGTAAGAATTACTGGAATAAATGTGTAAAAATCTGATTATAATATTTAATTTGAAACCTTTACTTGTTGAGCTTCCTATCGTACGCGACAAGTCGAGATGGCACTTGGGGTATGAGGCGTGGGGTTGCCCCGCACACCCGCATGTCTCTCGCGTTATCCCGTACTGGGTTAGCGCGGGGGCTGTGCGGGTGTTCGGGGCGTTCCTACCCCGCTTGCCATGTCGACCTGTCGCGTACTATACACATATACAAGTGGGTGTACATTTGCGCATGCGCACGGACGGTGCGCACAACACGCATCGTTATCAGTTATCACCGATAGACGTCCACCGCTGGACATAGGTCTTTTGTAAGGACGCCACGGTCTTGCGCCCCCGCCATCCAGCGGCTCCCGCAGACTCGTCTGATGTCGTCCGTCAACCTAGTGGGGGGTCTTCCGGTGCGAGGTCGCCATTCCAGCACCTTGGGACCCCAACGTCTATCGGTTGTACGAACTATGTGCCCTGCCCATTGCCACTTCAGCTTCGCAACCCGTTGTGCTATGTCGGTTACTCTAGTTCTCCTACGGATCTCCTCATGTCTGATTTGATCACGTAGAGAAACTCCGCACATAGCTCTCTCCATCGCCCGCTGAGTGACTCTGAGCTTTCTTATGAGGCCCATAGTTAGCGACTCGGATCCATATGTCATCACTGGCAACACGCACTGTTCGAAGACTTAGGTATTCAAGCACTGAGGAATTTTGGAAAAAAAAGTCGTCCTTTCAATGACACTTAATTATTTAAGAACTTTTTGTAGATATTAATTATTAGTAAAATAAGAGGTAAGTGTAAAATTTTTATGATAGGTATCCATGTAAATTATAAAAGAAAAATAAAGCTATTTTTTATTTTATTTTATACACGTGGAAGCATTTGTCAGCCGCCATCTTGTTGGTCATCATGACATTCCGCTTCCATCTAGAATGTTCGACGTGCAAGTTGTTTTCTTTTCCTGTCAGTATAGGAAAATATACAAAGAGTAATAAAATATAATATTAAGAAAAATATAACCAACAGGAGGAGGCCTTCGCCTAAAAGGCGAACTAAAAATAGGAAAATATATGACTTTCGCATATTTTCGGACGAAACAACAAATCTTAAATACTGTAAGCCCCAATAGCTCAACGGGTAAAGGAGTGGACTGAAAACCGAAAGGTCGACGGTTCAAACCCCGCCCGTTGCACTATTGTCGTACCTACTCCTAGCACACGCCTGACGCTTAGATACTTAAAAAAAATTGGAGGTTAAAATCGAACTTCAGCTGGTAACTCTGCCTTTCATACAAATGGCTCGTCCAATATATAAAATGCCTTCTGTCAGAATTCCACCGAATTAAAAATCAGACTACAAGTGAAAATTTTATCTTTCAGGCGCTCCTTTGCCGGAAAAACATGAAAACGAAGTCAGAAGCGCCGCTGACAGTAGGAAACTGAGCTGCAAAGTATGCGACTATACGTGTAAATACAACAGTGTACTAATCACTCACATGAGGAGGCACACGGGGGAAAAACCGTTTTGTTGTGACGTCTGTCGCGCGACGTTCATGAGGAAGGGGAACTTGACGCACCATCGGCGGACGCACTCCGGGGAGAAACCTCACCCGTGTGACGTCTGTCACGTCAACTTCAAAACCAAACAGCACTTGATTAACCACACGAGGACGCACACTGGCGAGAAGCCCTACCGCTGCAGCGTGTGCCGCGCTCAGTTCGCGTACAAAGACAATTTAACCAACCACCTGAGGACTCACACCGGTGAGAAACCATACATATGCGATCATTGCAACAAGGAACACAGACAAAAACACTCGCTTATAAGACACATGAGAACGCACACTGGTGAAAAACCCTACAAATGTAACGTTTGTTCAGTGAAATTCGCATTGAAAGGTAATTTAAACGATCACATGAAGACTCACACGGGTGAAAAACCTCATTCCTGTAGCGTGTGTCACAAACGATTTAGACAGAGGAGTCAGTTGAACGGTCACATGAGGACGCACGGTGAGGGGCGCTTGTGTTGCGAGCTCTGTCCGTACAAAACTGTACATTTGAGCTGTTTGGTCGCTCACAGGCGGACTCACACTGGTGAGAAACCGTTTTGTTGCGATGTTTGTGACGCTAAGTTTCATATAAAAACTAGTTTAACTGAGCATATGAAGATTCACAGCGATGAAAGACCTTATGCCTGCGAGCTGTGCGACAAAAGGTTTAGAAAAAGGGGCAATCTAAAGGACCACTCACGGTCGCACAATGAAGAGAGACCCCATCGCTGTGAGCTGTGTCCTAACAAATACAAATATAAGAATGCATTAAAACGCCATACTATGAAGAGCCATACAGGGAGTCCATTGCCGTAATTTTATTTATAACTAGCTTATGCTTCGTCTATCGATACGTATTTCACGCCCGAAGCCGGGCGGGTCAACTGTTATTTTATAAATAAGTGTTCCTATTACAGTAATTTAAAATAATTTCTATTTAGCTTTAAGTGATGTAAACAATAACCGTTGTAAATATTTTTTGGAATGATGAGAATAAAATGTATAAACACTGAGGCTGATTCTCATGCACACAATCTCTAAACTAAATTAACAGGTCTTAATCTAGTGCTATCCTTTTCCGCAAGCAACATTATGAAAGGGATAGCAATAGATTTAGACGTGCCATTTTAGTTAAGTTCAGAGATTGTGTACAACGGAATTAGCCACATTATAAGAATGGCGTGAATAAATGAATTAAAATCCGTTGTGTGTTTTACTTGAAATCCTTGCTTCTTGTTGATATCTCTACAGTCTAGGTCTACACTAGATTAGGCGCAGCGCACACCGACAGAGCCGAGGCGCAGCGTCTTTCTTAATAACAACTCAAACTTTAAAGTTTTATAACATCATATAATATAATATCTCTCACCCGGCTATACTCACGTGTTTAGTCGACGTTAGCCCGACTAGTTAGTTAGTTAGTTTTATAAAATCATTGTATCTAAATCTTTTGTACTAGCCAGTTGTTAGCGTTTATGCTGTGTCTTTTAGTTATAAATCTCTCTTTTATGTAAATACTTGTGTATGTGTGAATGTTGTTGGTTAGTCAAATAAAATAAAAACAAACTAAGTGCTATTTGCTTTGGCATAAAGGTTGACACACGCGGCACGCGGCCGTGTTTTCTTTCAGTATGCCAATTTAATCTTTATTGAATGACAACATGGTACCATAAAATACCTCTAATAAAAGATG